>NC_053028.1:51798769-51941925 GCF_003073215.2 Triticum urartu | reverse complement strand
TAAGCATCTTGCCAGCATTATGGGTACCCAGGATATTGTTTCTTGAACTCTTCTGAAGTGGTTTCAGTTTTGGACTTGTTTTGCTACGGTGTTTATATGCTGCATTGTTCCCTATATTTGCACTAGTGGCGAACTTTGATGCCCAGTGGATGTAATATGTGTAATAGCCATGATAGCCTAGCATAAGTTGCTTTCTTATTTATTTCCTTGTTGTCTTGTTTATTTGTTTGCTTGTAGTCAATGTAGTTCTTTTTCCGCAGTTTGCTAGTGGCTGAAATAACCTATTTTTTAAAAACTAGGTCACAATAACCATGGGCTAATATTTACTGTAGTGACACTGGGCCTCCTACGGGCCGTAGAAACAGTGGGCCTTCTACGGGCCATAGAAACAGTAGGCCTTCTACGGGCCGTAGAAACAATGGGCCTTCTACGGGCCGTAGAAACAATGGCCCTTCTATGGGCCGTATCATCAATGGGCCTTATACGGGCCGTATGATCGATTGGCCAAACATGGGCCAATAACAGGCCGCATTATGGTCGTAAACGGGCTAGAGTTGGAATCGTCCGTTCATGGGCGACCATAACGGGCCATCGTTAATAGGCTGTATTTGATGACGCTATGAAAACGGCCCAATGTATTAACGGGCCACAAACAGGCCGACTGTAACCACGGGTTGAATTTGGCCCACAAGCAAAAAATGACAGTAATGGGCCATAAGTAAACTAATGCTTGAAATGAGCCCAAGAATAAATGGGCTCTGAGAAGGCCGAAAGATAACATGGACTGGAAACGGCCCAATGGAATAACGGGTCATTAATGGGTATGAAGTGATACACTGTTCATTATGGGCCAGTTTCACCACGGGCCGTTAATGGGTGTAAAGTGATACACTGTTCATTACGGGCCAGTTTCACCACGGGCCGTCAATAGGCCAAGAGTTACATAGGGCCTCATATGGGCCGAAAGACGTCATGGGCCATACATGGGCCAGAAGTGAAAACGGACTGGAATCATATTGGATGGCCCAGATGACGCTACTGGGCCTAATCCGGATAGGGCGTAACGGGCCTTGGGTTAGCGGGCTGTAAATGGGCTATATGCGAACAGGCCGTTAACAGGCTTTCCATGGGCCAGCCTGCCACCTTTTGACCAAGTCAAACGGGCCGGCCTTTTCATAGGAATGGGCCTCTGTTGGGCCGTGCCACATGTCGGCGCCTTCTGTCCAATGAGTGGATGACATCTGTCCCAACGATGAGCCAACACGTGTTTCCGCCAGCCAGTGATGATTTTACACGTGGAAAATCCCCATTGGTCGGGGTTGTTAACGGGTTATCGGATCCAAAACCCGACCCGGTAGCTTAATGGTGTTCCGTTACGGTGGATGCCACGTGTCGGTCACCCTTGATGAAAGCACTTCTGTGACGCGCGGTTTATCATCATGGAAGTGCACACTTCCGTGATGATAATTTTGGTAATGTCATGGAACACTTCTACGACAGCACAGGTATGACTATCTTGATTCTGCCATAAAATCGTCATGGATGTACATGCATGACAAAAAACGCGACCTACTGTGACAAACACGTATAATCACGGAAGTGTATTTTTTGTAGTGTAGGTTTAGCATCTTTCTTTTCCATAAGATATTTAATAGCAGCATGATCAGTGTGAATAGTTACTTTAGAATCAACAATATAAGGTCTGAACTTATCACAAGCAAATACAACTCCTAAGAATTCGTTTTCAGTAGTAGCATAATTTCTTTGAGCATTGTCTAGGGTTTTACTAGCATATTGAATAACGTTTAATTTCTTATCAACTCTTTGCCCTAGAATAGCACCTACAGCATAATCACTAGCATCACACATAATTTCAAAGGGTAAATTCCAATCAGGTGGCTGAACAATAGGTGCAGAGATCAATGCTTTCTTAAGTATTTCAAATGCTTCTACACAATCATCATCAAAGACAAATGGTATATCTTTTTATAATAAATTAGTCAGAGGCCGACAAATTTTTGAGAAGTCCTTAATGAACCTCCTATAAAATCCAGTGTGACCAAGGAAACTTCTTATACCTTTGATGTCCTTGGGCATGGCATCTTTTCAATAGCATCAACCTTGGATTTATCAACTTCAATACCTCTTTCAGAAACTTTATGCCCTAAGACAATACCTTCATTAACCATAAAGTGGCACTTTTCCCAATTCAAGACAAGATTAGTTTCTTCACATCTCTACAAAACTCTATCAAGGTTGCTCAAGCAATCATCAAAAAACGATCCATAGACGGAGAAATCGTCCATGAAAACCTCAGAAATCTTTTCAAAAAATTCAGAGAATATAGCCATCATGCATCTTTGAAAGGTAGCAGGTGCATTACATAAACCAAAAGGCATACGTCTATAATCAAAAGTACCAAAAGGGCAAGTAAAAGTAGTCTTTGATTGATCCTTGGCTGACACAGGTATTTGAGAGAAACCAGAATAACCACCTAGAAAGCAAAAATGTGTATGTTTGGATAATCTTTCTAGCATTTGATTGATAAAAGGTAAGGGGTAATGATCCTTTTTAGTGGCCTTATTTAATTTGCGGAAATCAATTACCATCCTATAACCTGTAATAATTCTTTGAGGAATCAATTCATCTTTATCATTAGGAACGACTGTAATACCTCCCTTCTTACGGACACAATGGACAGGACTTACCCACTGACTATCAGCAACGGGATAGATTATACCTGCCTCAAGGAGCTTTAGTATTTCCTTTCTTACCACTTCTTTCATTTTAGGATTCAACCGTGGTTGATGATCATGAACTGGTTTAGCCTATTCTTCGAAATTTATTTTATGTTGACATAGAGTGGGACTAATGCCCTTAAGATCATCAAGAGTATACCCAATAGCAGCATGGTGCTTCTTCAGAGTTTTCAATAATCTCTCTTCCTCATGCTCTGAAAGGTTAGCACTAATAATAACAGGATATATCTTTTCTCATCAAGATAAGCATATTTAAGAGTATCAGGCAACGGTTTAAGCTCAAACACGGGATCACCCTTGGGTGGAGGAGGATCCCCTAGGATTTCAACAGGCAAATTGTGTTTCAGAATAGGTTCCTGTTTAAATAATACTTCATCTATTTCCCTTCTTTCATTCATAAACATATCATTTTCATGGTCTAGCAAATATTATTCTAAAGGATCACTAGGAGGTATGGCAATAGAAGCAAGACCAATAATTTCATCCTTACTAGGTAATTCTTCTTCACGGTGTTATCTACTAAATTTAGAGAAATTAAATTCATGAGACATATCATCTAAACAGATAGTAACAACATCCTTTTTGCAATCTATCCTAGCATTAATAGTGTTTAAGAATGGTCTACCAAATATAATGGGACAAAAGCTATCTTGTGGGGAACCAAGAATAAGAAAATCAGCAGGATATTTAGTTTTCCCACACAAGACTTCAACATCTCTAACAATTCCCATTGGTGAAATAGTATCTCTATTAGCAAGTTTAATTGTGACATCAATATCTTCTATCTCAGCAGGTGCAATATCATGCATAATTTCTTTGTATAAGTCGTAAGGTATTGCGCTAGTACTAGCACCCATATCACATAAGCCATGATAACAATGAACTCCTATTTTAACAGAAATAACAGGCATGCCTACCACAGGTCTGTTTTTATCTTTTGCACAAGGTTTAGCAATTCTAGCAGTCTCATCAAGGAAATGAATAACATGCCCAGCAATATCATCAGACAAGAGATCTTTAACAATAGCAATATCAGGTTCAACTTTAATTTGCTCAGGAGGTGTATAAGTTTTAATATTGCTTTTACGAACCACAGTTGTAGCTTTAGCATGATCCTTAATCCTAACAGGAAAAGGTGGTTTCTCAACATAAGCAGCGGGAACAATAGGATCATTATAAGTGACAGTATTTTCTTCAACTTTAATTTGTGCAACTACTTTTACTTCTAAGGGAGGATGGTATTTAAACCACTTCTCCCTAGGGAGATCAACATGAGTAGCAAAAGATTCACAGAAAGAAGCTACTATTTCAGAGTCAAGTCCATATTTAGTGCTAAATTTACGGAAAACATCGGTATCCATAAAAGATTTAACACAATCAAACTTAGGTGTCATACCTGACTCCTTACCTTCGTCGAGGTCCCAATCTTCAGAGTTGCGTTTAATGCTTTCCAATAAATCCCATTTGAATTCAATAGTCTTCATCATAAAAGAGCCAGCGCAAGCAGTATCGAGCATGGTGCAATTGCTATGAGAAAGCCGAGCATATAAATTTTGAATAATCATCTCTCTTGAGAGCTCATGATTGGGGCATGAATATAACATTGATTTAAGCCTCCCCAAGCTTGAGCGATGCTTTCTCCTTCACGAGGCCAAAAATTATATATATAATCGCGATCACGATGAACAAGATGCATAGGATAAAACTTCTAATGAAATTCCAATTTAAATCGTTTGTAGTTCCATGACCCCATATCATCACATAGCCTATACCATGTCAATGCATCTTCCTTCAAAGATAAAGGGAAGACCTCCTTCTTAATAACATCTCTGAGTACACCTGCAAGCTTAAATAATCCACAAACTTCATCCACATATATTAGGTGCTCATCAGGATGCTTTGTTCCATCTCCCGCAAAAGGATTAGCTAGCAGTTTTTCTATCATACCCGAAGGAATTTCAAAGCAGACATTTTCATTTTCAGTAGGTTCAGTAGGTTGAGGAGCAACTAGTTGCTCTACTGGTCGGGGTGAAGATACCCCTAACAAGCCCCTCAGAGGATTACTTTCCATAGTAACAAGTGACAGTAAATTTCAGCACACTATATAAATTTTTCCTTACCAAATTCCACCAACCAATGGCGCTTCACTCCACGGCAACGGTGCCAGAAAAGAGTCTTGATGACCCACAAGTATAGGGGATCTATTGTAGTCCTTTCGATATGTAAGAGTGTCGAACCCTACAAGGAGAAGAAGGAAATGATAAGAGGTTTCCAGCAAGGTATACTCTGCAAGTACTGAAATAAGTGGTCACAGATAGTTTTGTGATAGGATAATTTGTAACGAGCAACAAGTAACAAAAGTAAATAAAGTACAGCAAGGTGGCCCAATCCTTTTTGTAGCAAAGGACAAGACTGGACAAACTCTTATATAGAGAAAAGCGCTCCCGAGGACACATGGGAATATCGTCAAGCTAGTTTTCATCGCGTTCATATGATTCGCGTTCGATACTTTGATAATTTAGTATGTGGGTGGACCAGTGCTTGGGTACTGTCCTTACTTGGACAAGCATCCCACTTATGATTAACCTCTATTGCAAGCATCCGCAACTACAACAAAAGTATTAAGCTAAACCTAACCATATTGTCGTGGAATTGTCACGGCAGATGTCCTAGTGGAAGGACTTAGTCGTAGGGCCATCGCAACTAGGAAGCTTAAAGGGGTTAATCGGGACAAAGGACACGAGAGGTTTTATACTAGTTTGGCCCCTTACGATGAAGGTAAAAGCCTACGTCTAGTTGTGTTGGTATTGCTGGGGTTTCTATTACCAAGAGGCTAGTTCGCCGGCTTGGTTATGGATCTCTTGTTTCTTGCCCTAAGCCGCCACCGGGTCGTCCCCTTATATACACGGGTTGACGCCTGGTGGCCTATAGAGTCCCGGTCGGCTCATAAATCATGTCCGGCTCGGTGACTTCTTTTACATGCCTTTCTTGACAAGTCTTTCCTTACATACGGCGGTTTACAATATTAGTCCTTTAGCCGCCTCTAGGATTTTTAGGCCTTCTATAGGATTTGATAAACTATCGTCCTGAATGTTTACTGGGCTTCCTTTGTAACCAGCCATCGGGGCTGACCTGGCCCCTCCTGGGCCGGTCATAACTGATAGCTATATCCCCAACATTAGGCCCCAGGTTGACTTTGAACTTTGTTCTTTATCAATCTTCAACACTTAGACAAAATCCATCTTCTTATCTTCGCAGAAGTTTTTGTAACCCGCCATGACGTCATCTCTTGAAAACACAAGAAACTTTTATGACGTCATCCATCAACAGATCTTCATCTTTAATGCCTCCCAGAATCGAGGCGTCTGTTTAGTTAGATAATCATTATTTGGGTCTTCCTCGATTTTCGCGCTTGTCTGTTCACCTTTTCCCTTATAAATAGGCATGCCCCGGCCTTTTCTCATTCTTCTCTCTTCTTCATCTCCTTCCTCTCACAACCCTCCTATCGCTCGAGCTCCACCGTGCCACAACGCTCATCGTCTTCCTCAAGCTCGGCCGCTGCATCACCCTAATTCTGTCCAGAGAACGGCGGCAATCCTCCGCAGCAACTCCGCACCCGTAAGCTCTCACCTTCTCACCCCCATAGATCTGCATTAGGGTTCAGGAGGTTTCCTTCTTGTGTTTTTCAAACTGTATCTTTATACTGACAGTCCTATAATATTTCTCTTAGTGGTCAAGCTAAGTCCAAGAAAGCAAAGGCAACCAAGCCGGTGGAAGACCCGCCAGTCCTTGCACCTGAACCGGCAAGGCCACCTTCTCCTCCATCAATTGAAACTCCAGAAGACCCGCCTGTCAATGCAGAAGCAAATCCTCCTGAGCCATCGGTTGACGAGACCACCATTAACCCTTCCGCAACTGGACCATCGAGCTCGGCCCACCCGCCATCACCGTCTGCGCAAGATGTTTTGATCACCGGGAGCCTCTTTGTTGAACCAGGGAATCCCACCGTGTTGGCTCGTCACACGGCGAAACAAGAGGTGTTGGAGAGACAGAAAGTGTGTTTTGATGTTTCACATTATGACCATCTGAATGCCAACGACATTTTATCCGGTTATCTCGGCCATGTGCACTCCAGCCGTGACTCAGAGATCGAAATGGTCAAGCAGTTGCAGCTGAAATACGAGGTATGTTCTTCCGTCTTACTTATATTCTGCCAGCCCCCAAGTCTTTAGATTATGAGAGAACCGGAATGATCTATAGACTTTATGATTTAGGATAAGACTTTTACCTTTTATATTTTCCTGGAGTTCAATAAAATAAAACAAAGCTTCATCCATAGTCCCCAAGGACCGATTCACTTGACCATAATGAGCCAGTACTTTTAATTTTCATAATTATCTTGTACCGTATCCAAAAAACATTTGTAATCCGGCTTAACCTTGAGAAACTTGCTGAATAGCATACATTAGCCCCCAAGTGCCAAGTGTTGTTACTTTGTAAAGTACTTGGGACTTAAAGTATGTTTTAGAGTCATAAGAAATTGTTTTGGCATACATTAGCCCCCAAGTGTCAAGTGGTTTTGCAATGCAAAGGACTTGAGACTTTGAATCTTGACTTTTGAACCTTAACTGAAATCTTGACTTTTGAACCTTAACTGAAATCTTGATTCATCTAGGTATGTTTTGCAGAATGCCTTATCTGAACTGAGCTCGCAATTAACTGTTCTAAGATCCGGCTGGCGGATCAGGAGGCAGAGATCAAGTTTGTTGACTCCAAACTGCAAGTAAGTCTCTCTGAAACGGCAAAATAAAAAACATGCTTCACTGCCAAGAAGAAAACCTGGGCTGAAGAAAAAAACGCTTCTAACACAACGTGCCGAGAACGCTGAAGCCACCCTTGAAGAGGTTACGACGGAGCTGACCGGTTTAAAGAACCGGGTGTCACAGATGGTGTCCGCCATCTTTGGTAAGCCATCTGTACTGAACTTTTTACCTTCTTTTGACTCGAACTGCAAGCCGCTAGCTGACCCTTCATGTTCAAAACATATGCAGGCCCTCGAAGCAAGAATCTGAGTCAAGACGATGTGATTAAGCTGAAGGCGGTTTATACTTTAGTAGAGCAGTTGTACATTGGCGCACAACGAGCACTCGCCGCTATCTCTCCTGCCAATCAAGGACCCAACCGGCTCAGCGATGTTTTAAAGAAGCTGTCAATCTTGCCTGCCAGGTTCCAAGAAGTGAAGCGCTCCTATGCCAGAGGTGGAGCTTTGACGGCCCTGAGCCGCTCCAAGGCTTGGGTGCTAGATCTAGACCCGGCGGACGTAGCCAGAGGGTATCCTACCGTGAAGGAAGACGGGTCTCCCTTTGAACAAGATGACTTCATGGCTTGCGCGCGCGGAGTTCGACCTCAAGCGACTATTCTTGGAGATGAAACCAATATCGACAAGTATCAGCCGGGTTTTGATGTGGAAAATAAGAAGATGGCAACTACCTCGTACAAGGTGACAGATTTGATCCCGCCTGTTCGTGAACATACATTTCCTCTGGAAGTTGATCTGGCCGGCCTGATTGACGAAGAAACAGAATTTGTCGCTGTGAATGGTTTTGATTGGTCAAAACCCAGCTTGCAATCAGCAGAGGGCGGTGAACCGGCGAGGGAGGAGTGATAACCATCTTCATCGGCTTATAAAAGCCTTGTAATAGATTAGCTGTGAAAACACTACATGATTTGCCTATGCCATCGCGCATAAAACACTGTGTGTGATCCTGTGTTTCCTGATGTCAATATATGCATCATATTGATGGTTGTCCCTGCAATACTTTAGCTCTGTTCCTGTAGATACAAGAGAAAAAATTGGCTTGGCGGCTTAGTACCGAACGGGTTAGAACACCCGGCTTATAGCCACTATGTTTACCATAGTAGAAAAGAGAAACAGACATAAAAAGAGAAAAAGGCTGAAATAACCCTTTGATTAATACAGGAGGCAATTGCTTATAAACAATAGCCATACTTGTACCTTTGATCTCTAGACCACCGGTTTAAATAACCGGGGTGATGAAGTTGATAATCCAATCTTTTTGAGAAGTCAATGCTTCTGAATACTTTAATGATCATCATACCTTGGTGGCTTGTTGTCAAATAGTCCAGCCGGCGAAAAAGACCATGCTGGTTATTTGTGAAATTGAAACAACAAAAAACTATAAGGCAAATAACAGGTGGTAAATAAAATTAACCTTGTAATTAAAGGTTGGGATTTCTGATTCGAATACGATCAGTAAACCGGACCAAAGGGGTTAAACTAAGGTTCGAATACGACCATATAGCCCCAAGTGGCTTTGGCGTTGCGCCGATCAAGAGGGTACCGACAGCTATGTTCTCTTTGGTTCGAATACGACCTACGTTTGAACAGGAAGCCCCCAAATGACCTTGAGAGGTTTTTAACGACCCTTATTCGAATACGATCCAAGTCAGACCCAAAAGGGGTTAATCTATGATTCGGATATGATCAAGAAGCCCCCTAGTGAGTTTGGCTTTGAGCCGATCAAAAGGGTTACGACAGCTATGTTCTCTTTGGTTCGAATACGACCTATGTTTGAACAGGAAGCCCCCAAGTGACCATGATAGTTGCATCTAGATTCGAATACGATCATAAGCCGGACCAAAAAGGTTTGACTTGATGCAAATATGATCAGCTCCTTAATAGTCATTTAAAAATAATAAAAAACAATAAAGATGCATAATCTTTAAAAGAAAAGAAACCGATGGTCCTGCTTTATTACTTATCATAGTATATACAATGTTTAACATATGTACATGACGAGAGCCGGTGGCTCAGGTGTAGTATGGCCGAAGTTGAGCAATGTTCCACGGCCGGCGGGTCTCCTCTTCCGACTTACATGAGTCTTTGTGCTCTCGAACGTTAATGAGGTAATATGACCCGTTGTTTAAGTTCTTGCTGACCACAAAGGGTTCTTCCCAAGGCGGGGATAACTTGTGTGCATCTGACAGATCCTGGATGAGCCGGAGCACCAGGTCGCCTTCTTGAAAGGTCCTAGACTTAACCCGGCGGCTGTGATAACGGCGCAGGTCCTGTTGATAAATTGCTGATCGAGCCGCTGCTAAGTCTCTTTCCTCATATAACAAGTCAAGTGCATCCTGTCTCGCTTGTTCATTATTAGCTTGAACATAAGCTGCCACACGGGGCGAGTCATGACGGATGTCACTAGGCAACACTGCTTCTGCTCCATACACCATGAGGAAAGGTGTGTAACCTGTAGACCTGTTAGGTGTGGTGTTGATACTCCACAACATCGAGGGTAATTCCTCTACCCAACAACCCGGCATTCGCTGCAAGGGAACCATAAGCCGGGGCTTGAGACCTTTTCAAATTTCCTGATTTGCTCTCTCAGCTTGACCATTGGATTGAGGATGAGCTACAGAAGAAACATCAAGCCGAATATGCTCACGTTGAAAAAACTCCTCCATAGCCCCTTGGAATAGATTAGTGCCGTTGTCAGTGATAATGTTGTGTGGAAAACCAAAACAGAAGATCACCTTTTTCATGAACTGAACCGCCGTGGCCGCATCACACTTACTCACTGGCTCTGCCTCAACCCACTTTGTGAATTTGTCAACTGCCACTAAAAGATGTGTCTTTTTATCCTTAGACCTTTTGAAAGGTCCAACCATGTCAAGCCCCTAGAACGCAAACGACCAAGTGATCGGAATCATCCGTAGCTCTTGAGCCGGCACATGTGCTCGTCGTGCGAATTTTTGACATCTGTCACATCTACTGACCAGATCCTCTGCATCAGCATGAGCCGTCACCAGTAAAAACCGTGACGAAAAGCCTTGGCCACCAGAGACTTTGACCTGGCGTGATGGCCACTATCGCCTTCATGGATCTCACGGAGTAATTCTTGGCCTTCTTCAGGGGAAACACACCGCTGAAGCGCTCCAGAGACACTTCGATGGTATAGTTCTCCGTAAGAAATCATCATTGACTTAGACCGCCGGGTTATCTGTCAGGCCAGTGTCTCATCCGCGGGCAGCTTGCCCTGGGTCATATAAGCCAAGAACGGGACTGTCCAATCTGGGTTGACATGAAGAGCCGCCACCAACTGTGCCTCCGGGTCAAGAACAGCTAGATCTTCTTCTGTGGGTAACTTAATAGATGGGTTATGCAAAACATCCAAAAAGGTGTTAGGTGGCACCGGCTTTCGCTGAGATCCCAACCGGCTTAGAGCATCAGCTGCTTCGTTCTTCCTACAGTCAATGTGCTCCACCTAATAACCTTTAAAATGCCCTGCAACAGCATCAACTTCACGGTGATAAGCAGCCGTGAGAGGGTCTTTGGAATCCCACTTGCCTGACACCTGTTGAGCCACTAAATCTGAGTCACCAAGACACCGGACCCGGCTCAGGCTCATCTCTTTGGCCACTTGAAGACCATGGAGCAAGGCTTCATATTCCGCTGCGTTGTTAGTGCAAGGAAACATCAGCCGCAACACATAACAAAATTTGTCACCTCAAGGGGAGGTTAAAACAACTCTAGCCCTCGAGTATTCCAACTCTCTAGACCCATCAAAGTGGATAGTCCAATATGTGTTGTCTGGTTTCTCCTCCGGCATCTGCATCTCTGTCCAGTCATTAATAAAGTCAACCAGCGCCTGAGACTTGATCGCAGTACGTGGCACATACTTCAACCCATGAGATCCAAGTTCAATGGCCCACTTGGTGACTCGTCCAGTGGCCTCTCTATTTTGGATGATGTCCCCTAAAGGTGTAGAGCTAACCACAGTGCAGGTGACCCTGAAAGTAATGCTTGAGCCCCGCACACGAGCTTTTGCCAATGTGGATATCTTTGTTTAGATTCGATCAGTACCTCACTGACATAATAAACCGTCCGTTGAACCGGATGTTCCTTGCGAACCTCTTTGCACTCCACCACAATTGCCACACTAACAGCCCATGAGTTCGCGGCTACGTATAACAATAACGGCTCTTTCTCAATTGGAGCAGAAAGAACCGGTGGCTTGGCAAGTTGTTTCCAAAAGCAGAGTTCACAGCATCACTCCAAACAAAATAATCTGTTTTCTTCATCATCTGATACAAAGCCATCACCTTCTCCCCTAACCGGCTTATGAACCGGCTTAAAGCAGCCACACGACCCGCCAGCCGTTGAACGTCATTGATGCATGTTGGTTTGGCCAGAGATGTGATTGCCTTTATCTTCTCCGGGTTAGCTTCAATACCTCGGTTGGACAACAAAAAACCCAAGAGCTTGCCAGCTGGGACTCCAAAAACACACTTAGCCAGATTAAGCATCATTTTGTAGACCCGAAGGTTATCGAAGGTCACTTTCAGATCTGCGACCAAGGTTTCCTCTTTCCTGGACTTTACCACTATATCATCCACATAAGCATGAACATTACGCCCAATCTGATTGTGAAGACAATTCTGCACACACCGTTGATAAGTCGCCTGGGCACTCTTAAGCCCAAAAGGCATAGACACATAGCAGAAAGCTCCAAACGGAGTGATAAAAGCTGTCTTCTCCTGATCTTGATCTGATGATAACCTGAATAAGCATCCAAAAAACTCAAATGTGCGCAACCCACCGTAGCATCGATGATCTGATCAATACGGAGGAGAGCAAAAGGTTCAGCCGGACAAGCCTTGTTTAAATCAGTGTAATCCACACACATACGCCAGGTGTCGTTCTTTTTTTAGTAGAAGCACCGGGTTGGCTAACCACTCTGGGTGAAAGACTTCCACAATGAACCCGGCCGCCAAGAGCCGGGCCACCTCTTCTCCAATGGCCTTGCGCCTTTCCTCGTTGAACCGTCGGACAAACTGTCTAACCGGTTTAAACTTTGGATTAATATTAAGAGTGTGCTTAGCGAGTTCCCTCAGGACACCCGGCATGTCGGAAGGTTTCCATGCAAGGATGTCCCGGTTCTCACGGATGAACTCGATGAGCGCGCTTTCCTATTTCAGATCCAAGTTTGCACTGATGATGAACTGCTTGGATGAGTCGCCATGCACAAAGTCAACCATCTTTCTGTCATTAGCTGATTTGAACTTCAACACCGGCTCATGCTCCGTTGTTGGTTTCTTTAAAGACGTCATGTCTGCCGGGTCAACATGATCCTAATAAAACTTTAATTCCTCGGTTGCACAAACAGACTCACCATATGCAGCATCGCCTTCTTCACACTCCAGGGCTATTTGCCGGCTTCCATGTACTATAATGGTGCCCTTATAACCCGGCATCTTGAGCTGCAAATACACATAACACGGCCGAGCCATGAACTTGGCATAAGCCGGCCGTCCAAAGAGAGCATGATATGGTCTTTTGAACTTAACCACCTCAAAGGTTAGTTTTTCTGCTCTGGAGTCATACTCATCCCCAAAGGATACTTCCAGTTCAATCTTACCAACTGGGTATGCCGACTTGCCAGGTACCACACCGTGAAAAACAATGTTGGATTGCTTAAGACTTTTATCAGTCAACCCCATCCGATGGAACGTCTCACAGGAGAGGATGTTGATGCTGCTGCCTCCATCCATGAGCACCTTAGTGAATTTATATCCACCAACCTGAGGCGCTACTACCAAGGCCAAGTGACCCGGATTATCAACCCGGGGTGGATGATCCTCTCTGCTCCACACAGTAAGCTGTTCGGACCACCGTAAGTAACGTGGAATTGCCGGCTCAACGGCATTGACGGCCCTCTTGTGAAGCTTATGGTCCCTCTTACATAAGCTAGTGGTGAGCACATGGTATTGCCCACTATTCAACTGTTTTGGGTTGCTCTGATATCCGGACTGTTGCTGCTGATTTCCTTGGCCGGGTTGTGGATTATAGCCTCCCTGGTTACCTGGATGGTCCTGACCGTGAAATCCTCCTCCACCTGAACCGGTGCCCGAGCCATGGAAACCGCCCCCACCTGAACCGCCGCCTGGGCCGTGACCTCCATCAAATGCATTTGAATTTTTAAACGCCTTCATGATTGTACAATCCTTCCACGGGTGGGTGGCTGGCTTCTCCCATGTGACGTGTCTTGGACAAGGTTCATTCAATTGTTGCTCAAGGGTGGGACCTGACCCGCCCGACCGAGGGGGTTGCCTCCCCATGTGCCGTTGATTTCCGTCCTGTGCATTGGTGTTAGCGACAAATTCATCAGCCTTACGTTTATTACCTCCTTGATTTGCCTGGTTATGCTGGTGACCCTTGCTATTGCCATTCTTCTTTCCCTTCCCTGTCTTTTCTTCATCAGACACGGGGTCCTTGGTACTATCAGAATCAGCATACTTGACGAGAGACGCCATCAACTGGCCCATGTCATTGCAGTCACGTTTGAGCCGCCCCAATTTCTGCTTCAGAGGTTCAAAACGGTAGTTTTTCTCCAACATCAAGACCGCTGAGCCGGCATCCATCTTATCAGATGAATGTATTATCTCCTTGACCCGGTGCACCCAATGGGTTGTAGATTCACCTTCCTCTTGTTTACAATTAGTCAGGTCCACAATCGACATGGGTTGCTTACATGTGTCTTTGAAGTTCTGAATGAACCGGGCCTTCAACTCCGCCCAGGAGCCGATAGAATTGGGTGGCAACCCCTTCAACCAAGTACGAGCTCTTCCATCCAACATCATAGAAAAATACTTGGCCATTGCCGCGTCGCTGACCTCCAACAACTCCATAGCCATCTCATAACTCTCAATCCAAGCCCCAGGCTGCAAGTCGGCCGTGTAATTAGGCACCTTACGAGGCCCCTTGAAATCCTTTGGCAAACGCTCATTACGTATGGCCGGAACCAGGCAAGGAACACCTCTGGTTCTTGTGGCCACTCCTGCCTCAACCGAGGTTGTTGGATAAGCTGGAAACACTTGATGAGCCGCCTGTTCCACCGCCAGTTGAACTGCTCGCTCCGCTTCTTGTCGGATCCTCTCCTGATCCGCCAAGTTAAGGGCTCCAGCCTGTCCCGGCTCATGCCTCTGCGGCCGGTGGCAATGTTGAACATTGCTTGACATGGCAGCTAAATCCATACGCCTACTGTAGCTTGGGATCCGGCTCGGGCGAGGGGTTGAATGGATCTTGTCTCGACTGTAAGAGTACGCATCCTGCTACGCCAGAGCTGTTCTAAGAAGTTCTCTCACCCTTCGTGTTTCGATCGCCGCCGGAGAGTCGCCCTCCATCGGGAGAGCCGCCAAACGAGCCGGCCGCAATGAGGTTTTCCAAGGGATTGGAGAAGTGACCCGGTGGTGTTGGTACATAATGAGGCGGAGTGGTATGTATGCGAGGTGGTTCCATGGCGCGCGGCTGAACCGGTGCCCCGGGTGTCGTGATCCGATTTGCCTCTGGCGGGTTACTTGTCCCGGCCCCAGGTGTATGAAAAGGTTTCCTAGGATCGAGCGTCAGAGGTAGACGTGACTGAGTTTTCTGATGCCTTCTTCTCATGACCTCGTTTGACGCGTTCAGATCCACCAAGAGCCGGAAAGTCTCCACTTGAAGCTGTTGAGCACGAATGTCCAAAGCCGCCCGCTCCGCTGCCATCCTAACCTCCTCTGCTGCTAGATTTTCTTTAGCTTGTACCATCTCTTCACGTACGCGTGCCACCTTTGTGTCATGCTGGGCTTTATCCGCCGGCTCCACCATGGCAGTTAACAGAGTCATCAGTTTATCCATGAGGTCCATTAGAGTCTGAGCCGGGGGTCCACAGGGTCTCTTGACCCGACTGCGGCCGACCCGGTAGTTGTTGCCACTGCTGCCGTGGAGTTCTTCCTGGGCTGTGTTCCTACCATGAAGACTCCGGCCCAATTCGGCAGCTCAAGGGGGTCCGGAATACTGCTGCCATTGGAACAGCCCCCGAGCATGCCATCCTGCAGCTGATACAAAGAGCCCGTCTCGCCTGTTGATGATGTAGCGTCAGAACAGACGGACGTCTCACCGCCATCCACCGATCCTTCAGAGTATTCACCGCCATGGATGCAGCCTACGAAAGCATGCTTCACGACAGATTGAACACGGGCGGTCCTCGCGCGCCGAGCCGTTTCGATGAGGTTGGTGTGGACGTCTGGCTCAGGGCCCGACTCGCTGATCCGGCCGATGAAGACATGAATTCCGCCGAAGGAGACCCGGTACCCGTACTCGATTGAGCCGGCCTCGGGGCCCCAGCCTTCGTCGTCGATTTAGAGCTTGCTGCAACGACTCTTGGTCATCCGGCCCACAACGTATCCCTTGAGCCCTTTGAAGTTGCCCTTCAATAACTCAAATCCACCGTGCGTTGGCCCCACGGTGGGCGCCAACTGTCGTGGAATTGTCACGGCAGATGTCCTAGTGGAAGGACTTAGTCGTAGGGCCATCACAACTAGGAAGCTTAAAGGGGTTAATCGGGACAAAGGACACGAGAGGTTTTATACTAGTTCGGCCCCTTACGATGAAGGTAAAAGCCTACGTCTAGTTGTGTTGGTATTGCTGGGGTTTTGATTACCAAGAGGCTAGTTCACCGGCTTGGTTATCGATCTCTTGTTTCATGCCCTAAGCCGCCACCTGGTCGTCCCCTTATATACACGGGTTGACGCCTGGTGGCCTACAGTGTCCCGGCCGGCTCATAAATCTTGTCCGGCTCGGTGACTTCTTTTACATGCCTTTCTTGACAAGTCTTTCCTTACATATGGCGGTTTACAATATTGGGCCTTAAGCCGCCTCTAGGCTTTTTAGGCCTTCTGTAAGATTTGATAAACTATCGTCTTGAATGTTTACTGGGCTTCCTTTGTAACCCGCCATCGGGGCTGACCCGGCCCCTCCTGGGCGGGTCATAACTGATAGCTATATCCCCAACACATAGCATGAAACATATGGATCCAAATCAGCCCCTTACGAAGCAGCGCATAAACTAGGGTTTAAGCTTCTGTCACTCTAGCAACCCATCATCTACTTATTACTTCCCAATGCCTTCCTCTAGGCCCAAATAATGGTGAAGTGTCATGTAGTCGACGTTCACATAACACCACTAGAGGAGAGACAACATACATCTCATCAAAATATCGAACGAATACCAAATTCACATGGCTACTAATAGCAAGACTTCTCCCATGTCCTCAGGAACAAACGTAACTACTCACAAAGCATATTCATGTTCGTAATCAGAGGGGTATTAATATGCATATCGGATTTGAACATATGATCTTCCACCAATAAACCAACTAGCATCAACTACAAGGAGTAATTAACACTACTAGCGACCTACTAGTACCAATCCCGGACTTGGAGACAAGGACGATACAAGAGATGAGCTGGGGTTTTGAGAGGAGATGGTGCTGGTCAAGAAGTTGATGGAGATTGCCCTCTCCCAATGAGAGGATCGTTGGTGATGACGATGGCGATGAATTCCCCCTCCCGGAGGGAAGCTTCCCTGGCAGAACAGCTCTACCGAAGCCCTAGATTGCATCCCCCAAGGTTCCGCCCCGTGGCGGCGGAGTTCCGTCCGAGGAGATGGCTTATGATTTTTTTTTTCTAATCGATAGACTCCATATAGCAGAAGATGGCCATCAGAGGGCCACCAGGGGGCCCACGAGGTAGGGGGCGCGCCCAGGGGGGTAGGGCGTGCCCCCACCCTCGTGGGCAGGGTGTGGCCCCCCTGGTGAACTTCTTGCGCTCAGTATTTTTTATATATTCTGAAAACGTCTTCCGTGAAGTTTCAGGACTTTTGGAGCTGTGTAGAATAGGTCTCTAATATTTGCTCCTTTTCCAGCCCAGAATCCCAGCTGCCGGCATTCTCCCTCTTTATGTAAACCTGGTAAAATAAGAGAGAATAGGCATAAGTATGTGACATAATGTGTAATAACAGCCCATAATGCAATAAATATCGATATAAAAGCATGATGCAAAATGGACGTATCAGCAGGTTGAGACCACCTAGGTGAGAGGTGGGCCTAGCCCTGGTCGGTGTCCGCGGTTACTTTAAAATAACACGCTTAACGAGATCTTGGTATTTGATCTGAGTCTTGCCACTGGCCTATACGTACTAACCAACTACGTAGGAACAGTTATGGGAACTCGACGTCGTGGTATTAGACGAAGCCTTCTTGACGTCAGCAACTAAGCGGCGCGCGCTAGATTGGACCGTAAGCCTGTGCTTGTATTAAGGAGACCAGGTCTGCTTCCGGCCGTGTACGCAATGTGCAGGTGTGCAATGGGCGATGGGCCCAGACCCCTGCGCGCATAGGATTTAGACCGACGTGCTGACCTCTCTCTTGTGCTTAGGTGGGGCTGCGACGTGTTGATCTTGCGAGGCCAGGCATGACCTAGGAAAGTGTGTCCAGCCAAATAGGATCGAGCGTGTTGAGAAATGTGGTGCACCCCTGCAAGGAAGTTTATCTATTCAAATAGTCGTGATCCTCGGTAACTGGACGACCCAGAGTTGTACCTTGACCTTATGACAACTAGAATCACATACTTAATAAACACACCCTTCCAAGTGCCAGATATAACCCGATGATCGCTCTCACACATGGCGACAAGGGGAGGATCGCCGGGTAGGATTACGCTATGCGATGATACTTGGTGAACTTGCCATCTACTCTCTTCTACATGCTGCAAGATGGTGGCCGCCAGAAGTGTAGTCTTCGATAAGAATAGCTATCCCCCTCTTATTCTGGCATTCTGTAGTCTAGTCCACCGATATTGCCCCTTTAGATAGATACCCATGCATATGTACTGTAGATCCTTGCTTGCGAGTACTTTGGATGAGTACTCACGGTTGCTTTGCTTCCTCTTTTCCACCTTTTTCTCTTCTTCTCGGACGTCGCAACCAGATGTTGGAGCCCAGGAGCCAGACGCCACTATTGACGATGACCCCTACTACACCAAGGGTGCCTACTACTGCATGCAGGCCACCGACGACCAGGAGTAGTTTAGGAGGACCCCAGGAAGGAGGCCTGCACCTCTTTTGATCTGTATCCCAGTTTGTGCTAGCCATCTTATGGAAATTTGTTTAACTTATGTCTGTACTCAGATATTGTTGCTTCCGCTGACTCGTCTATGATCGAGCTCCTGTATTCGAGCCCTCGAGGCCCCTGGCTTGTAATATAAACCTTGTATTATTTTATTTGTGTCTAGAGTTGTGTTGTGATATCTTCCCGTGAGTCCTTGATCTTGATCATACACATTTGCTTGTATGATTATTGTACGATTGAATCGGGGGCGTCACAAGTTGGTATCAAAGCCAGGTTTCGATCCTAGGACCTGTGGGTTATGGGCCCACATCGCCATTGGGTGGTATTAGGATCTTTTATTCCTCGTCTATACTCTATGATTCTAATCTCTCTTCTATTCGGGTTAAATGATTTTACTAATTATAACTCTAGGTTCTCGTTACCACTTCCTGCCAGAGAGCCCCTTCATTCCAGATGATCGACTGCTTCACTAGAAGGTTCTGAAGTTGCTATTCGGTTTTTTCCCGAGACACTTGTACCCACTGCCTTTGCAAATTCCTACCACTATTATATCCTTATGGATAACTGCATACACTTGCCATACTTACATTCAACCCCGTTGATCTTGTGATAACAAGATGCCCCGAACTGCTCTCCGTTGTTCCGAGAATCCTTTGAGCTTACTGCCTTGCAGTTCTTTGCCACCTGAATACCCCTATGGATAATTTCTTGCACTTATCGAGTATCCGCTCATCCATAGTTGATTCAAGTATTTCACGAAAGTTTTCAAAATACCATTCGATCTTCCGAAAATCCTCAGCAGCCTATTGCTCTTGTAATTTTTGCTTCCTTGCATTATGTTTAATCCCATAAGTCTAGTAATCTTATTGGCATCCCTTGTCATTTTCATTTTGAGTCTGGTTATTCAATATGTTGCGAATGCTCACAATCCTCAATCAGATCATAGAATTCATCCTTCCGGCTTAGACGTCACTTTAAACATGAGCTAGATCTCCTTGCATTCATTCTCCTTCTGGTTGAGTACCGATGCTCACATCAGATCCCTTGTGGACCGCCAAATCCTTTGTTGGATTTCATACAAGAGCGTCCTTCATATTCAATAACCTTGTGAGCCTTTCCTAGGGTAAATAATGCATTTGGCAAATTGTATCCTTTGCGTTGTCAAGCATGCTCTACTTTCGATCATGTATTATTTACTCCTGAAGTTTGTGGTATATGTTTCTAAGATGCCCCTATGGGTTGAACCTATACCTTCTCTAATCTATGTGAACGCAAAAGTTTTCATGAGTCATACTCTTCTGGTGTTTTGATAAAATTTCAACATTACAACTTCTTCGAGGATGAGAAGTGAATGAAATGTTATGCATTGGAGAAGTGGGAGTCGACCTTGAACTTTTTATTATGCCCATGGACATGATGTAGATCCTATCATGGAAGCTTCTTGTAATAATAACTATTTCCTTGATATAATATCATCTGGTATATGTGAATTGATTCTTTGCAATCGTGGTTCTAACCATATTTTCTAATTGATTCCATTTCCCAGACAAGGTAAAGCACTTGTCTTCTGCAGAACAATACATCTCTGCAACCCCTATTTTGATCTTCCTTCGAGTATTACCCTCCGGTATCTCGAGAATATCAAAGAACTGTGTTGCTTCCTATGAGTCCTCATCTTGTATTGCTTCTCACCGATTTCAGATTTCTCCGGGGTTCTGAGTTGTTAGTCACTCGAGAACACCGATAAGTGAATCAATTCCGCACTCCGATTCAATAACTCTAAGTAATTTTTGTTGCTTATGAGTTTAATAATCCTTCAAGTCATTCCTAGCCTGATTGATTATATCATTATCATGCTAATTATTAAACTGTGCTACCTGGTCCTTATTCCCGGAGCACACCTTTCGATGATGAGCTAAGCTTACGTCGATCATCATATCGTTTCACCTCGAATAACACGCTTGATTCTAGTTTTTGTCGTATCCGTGGTTCCAAAAACCTTTTGCTTCATCATTCCTTTTGCTTGATGTAGTCATCGTTCGTTTGCTTCTTCGTGGAGCCCCTTGATAAAAATTTGTCGTGATCATCATCAACATTTTGATTCCTTCCAGGATATCAATCTAATTCATGATGATAAGTGCCATCATCGTCCCTTAGTAATTTGAGTTACCATCGGCAACATCACTACCTTCCTCTCATCACAAACTTTTTATGTTATGGATGCAACTTGCTACCCAGCTTGTATTATGTTCTACCTTGAAGTATTACTATCTTTTATTGTCAAGGATATTATGAGAGTTTCACCACCTCTTAAGAATTCTTGATACAGTGATGCTTCTCGCCATCACCAATCTTTCTTGGTCCCCGTGTTCCAACTGGAATACCAATAAGTGAACTCTGTTGTGAGGATTTATTATCTTTAGCAACCATATTGCTTCGGAGTTAATGGACAATAATTCCAATTTAGTGTGTTGGTTGCTAAATCGTCATTCCGACATTGGCTGTGCAACCCAACCCATATTTTGAGTGCACTTTTCAAAAAATGTTTAATTGTGGATGTTTTCCTCGAACATACATCATTATATCATTGATCTGACAAATGTTATCTCCTTGATCACATAATTGTGGAAATCCATCTTTTTGGAATTCTCAATAAATTGTCGCTGAGTTCGTCAGCCACATCCTCATCTTCTCCTTGGTTAATGATGAAATTTTGTTTCGGAACTTGCTTCCATCATTCATTTACCGAGAATCTTGCAATGTCATCTCGCCAGTTTGAGTTGCACCTTTTTCCTCTCAGGAATCCTAAGCCTGAGGTATCCTGACACCAATCAGATCTGAATCTCGGTCAGATATGATGGTTGGAACATATTTCCAAGAGTTATAACATTGGTCTTTATATGACCCGGTAAGGCGATGTCATGCCTAGGACACCTGGCCAGAGGACCTATTGTTATAGCTTTCCTTTTAGCGAGGTTAGACATTCTTCAATGAGGAAATTGTAAGACTTATTCTATGAGTTGTTCCTGATGGATCCTTTGTGTATCCAAAGTCTGACCTTTGCTTGAAGACCATGGCAATGCTATCTCAAAGCATGTCTGTGGTACTCCGATTCTCAATAAGAATATTTGAAGCATAATGCTAAATTTTCTTTATCAATTATCCAAACACCATGGTATGGGTAATGGCATGAAATTCCTCTCCCCTTACCTAAAGGGTTTTCTACTTTATATCCTGTCATGGATATCTTATTGTGCTTGTCCTTGGGAAGGATATACCCCTGAAATATGTGTTTAAACACATTTTCCTTTCCATTGTTCTGTTTAATTTGATAATCATATTATCCTTTCCATTTTTTTTGGTTTAACCTTTCTTGAGGTCTATATGATCTAAGCAGTAATATTCTCCTGCTTGTGTAAACACCTCGTTGTACAATACTGTCAGCAAGACCCTGTTACTATAGTTGATGACATTCCGTTAGCCACCGATGGACGAGAGCTTTGCCTAATGGTCCGCCTCGTTCAACGAGCAGGAAAATGGTTCTCTTCGTCCGTCGCCCTTGGTATCGACATTGCTGTCGACATAACTGATAGGCTACCCTTTGACCTGTCTTGCTATCATGACCGCGCAAGGTGTCAATGCCTTTCCTACTTTTAACCACATGGTGGCCCCATAACCCACAGTTCCACAGGATCGAAACCTGACTCTCCAATACCCCCTGTTTCCAAGGTTGTTCCTCGCACATGGCCTCGTATGTAATTCCGGAGCCACCTTCCGAGAGATCATCAATTCTGGTTTTAGACGCAATACTTATTCTTGTTGCTTTGAACCCCTTTCACGCCATGTTTCAGGCATCGAATGATTGCCCGCCCGCTCGAAACTTCCCATGATACCTCCTTACTTTGCTCTCGATATTTCCTTAAGTTTCAATTCGAGAGTTACTTTCCTCCATCTTCCCTGATGTTTCGGCCTTGTAGAGGTCCGCTTTCCCAGAAAACCTACCCTTTATTCTTTCGTATGTACGATGGAGTTCCTGAAGAAATGATGCCGACTTCATCATGATGACCCGAAGCAGAGAAATGAAGACATCAACGTAATGGATCGACCTCTTCGAGAAGAGCAACCAAGGCCGAGAAGACTCGTTAGAATTTCGTAACCAAAACTTCCCCCCTACACAACCTATTAAATCTCGGGACGCGATTTCTTGCAGTGGAGGAGAATTGTGACGCCCGGATAATTAAGCTACAGTAACTCTCTACTATTGATGCCACGTCACCTCGGTTACTGTTGATAAACTCGCGTTGATTTGAAACTGATTCAAAATTCAATTCAAAATCAAATTAAAATAAAGTCAAACTAGTATTTCTTCAAGCGGCAAATAAAATTTTTTAGAGTGTTGCATATAATCCCATAGCAATTATAAAAAAATGCCAACATTATTTGAAATTCCAAATTGACCCTAGCAACTAGAATAGTGGTCCAGCATCAATTATTATTCCTTTCCAATTTCCCAAAATAGTAAGACACTCTCAAATGCTTTGAGGCCTTTTTGTACAAACTCAAAATATTGCAAAGTATTTAATGTGTCAAGTGGCACATTTAGCAAAAATAATTTGGTGGCTCTACTTAATGCAAAACTGTGTAGAAAACTAAACAAAATAAAATAAAATAATAATGTCTAAGGCCTACTGTTCCAATGGGCTTGGAGTTGCCACAGTGTGGCCCAGCCTAACTCGACTGGCCTTTCGTCCTCCTCCTGCTACAGAAGAAGGCCGAGGCGCCATGGCCACGAGCGCTCGGTGCTACCTCTTGAGAACTACGTTGGTTTTCCCTGAAGAGGAAGGGATGATGCAGCAAAGTAGCGTAAGTATTTCCCTCAGTTTTTGAGAACCAAGGTATCAATCCAGTAGGAGGCCACACGCGAGTCCCTCGTACCTGCACAAAACAAATAAATCCTCTCAACCAACGCAAATAGGGGTTGTCAATCCCTATAGGGCCACTTACGAGAGTGAGATCTGATAGATATGATAAGATAATATTTTTGGTATTTTTATGATTAAGGATGCAAAGTAAAATAATGGCAAAGTAAATAGCAAAGGAAATAACTAAGTAGTAGGAGATCAATATGATAAAGATAGACCCGGGGGCCATAGGTTTCACTAATGGCTTATCTCAAGAGCATAAGTATTCTACAGTGGGTGAACAAATTACTGTTGAGCAATTGACATAATTGAGCATATTTATGAGAATATCTAGGTATGATCATGTATATAGGCTGTTGGAAATATGCCCTAGAGGCAATAATAAAATGATTATTATATTTCCTTGTTCATGATAATTGTCTATTATTCATGCTATAATTGTATTATCCGGAAATTGTAATACATGTGTGAATACATAGACCACAATGTGTCCCTAGTGAGCCTCTAGTTGACTAGCTCGTTGATCAACAGATAGTCATGGTTTCCTGGCTATGGACATGGGGATGTCATTGATAACCGGATCACATCATTAGGAGAATGATGTGATGGACAAGACCCAAACCTAAGCATAGCACAAAGATCGTGTAGTTCGTCTGCTGTAGCTTTTCTGAATGTCAAGTATCATTTCCTTAGACCATGAGATTGTGCAACTCCCGGATACCGTAGGAGTGCCTTGGGTGTGCCAAACGTCACAATGTAACTGGGTGACTATAAAGGTACATTACAGGTGTCTCCGAAAGTGTCTGTTGGGTTGGCACGAATCGAGACGGGGATTTGTCACTCCGTATGATGGAGAGGTATCTCTGGGCCCACTCGGTAATGCATCATCATAATGAGCTCAATGTGATCAAGTGGTTGATCACGGGATCATGCATTACGGTACGAGTAAAGTGACTTGCCGGTAACGAGACTGAGCAAGGTATTGGGATACCGACGATCGAGTCTCGGGCAAGTAATGTACCGATTGACAAAGGGAATTGTATACGGATTGATTAAGTCCTCGACATCGTGGTTCATCCGATGAGATCATTGAGGAGCATGTGGAAGCCAACATGGGTCTCCAGATCCCGCTGTTGGTTATTGACCGGAGAGTCATCTCGGTCATGTCTGCTTGTCTCCCGAACCCGTAGGGTCTACACACTTAAGGTTCGGTGACGCTAGGGTTGTAGGGATATTAGTATGCAGAAACCCGAAAGTTGTTCGGAGTCCCGGATGAGATCCCGGACGTCACGAGGAGTTCCGGAATGGTCTGGAGGTGAAGAATTATATATAGGAAGTGCAGTTTCGGCCATCGGGAAGGATTCGGAGTCATCGGTATTGTACCGGGACCACCGGATGGGTCCCGGGGGTCCACCGGGTGGGGCCACCCATCCCGGAGGGCCCCGTGGGCTGAAGTGGGGAGGGAACCAGCCCCTAGTGGGCTGGTGCACCCCCCCGGGCCCCCCCTGCGCCTACGGTTGGAAACCCTAGGGTGGGGGGCGCCTCCACTTGCCTTGGGGGGCAAGCCTCCCCCTTGGTCGCCGCCCCGCCAAGGAGATCCCATCTCCTAGGGCTGGTGCCCCCCCAGGGGGCCTATATAAAGGGGGGGAGGGAGGGCAGCTGCATCTCAAGTCTTGGCGCCTCCCTCTCCCCCGCTACACCTCTCCCTCTCGCAGAAGCTCGGTGAAGCCCTGCTGCGATCACAGCTGCATCCACCACCACGCCGTCGTGCTGCTGGATCTTCATGAACCTCTCCTCCCCCCTTGCTGGATCAAGAAGGAGGAGACGTCATCCGCTCCGTACGTGTGTTGAACGCGGAGGTGCCGTCCGTTCGGCACTTGGTCATCGGTGATTTGGATCACGGCGAGTACGACTCCATCATCCCCGTTCTCTTGAACGCTTCCGCTCGCGATCTACAAGGGTATGTAGATGCACTCTCCTCTCATTCCTAGTTGACTCCATAGATTGATCTTGGTGAAACGTAGGAAATTTTTTTGTTTTCTGCAACGTTCCCCAACAGTAGCATCATGAGCCAGGTTTATGCGTAGTTACTATGCACGAGTAGAACACAAAGTAGCTGTGGGCGTCGATATTGTCAATTTGCTTGCCGCTACTAGTCTTATCTTCATTCGGCGGCATCGTGGGATGAAGCGGCCTGGACCAACCTTACACGTACGCTTACGTGAGACCGGTTCCACCGACTGACATGCACTAGTTGCATAAGGTGGCTGGCGGGTGTCTGTCTCTCCCACTTTAGTCGGATCGGATTCGATGAACAGGGTCCTTATGAAGGGTAAATAGAAATTGGCAATTCACGTTGTGGTTTTGGCGTAGGTAAGGAACGTTCTTGCTAGAAACCTATAGAAGCCACGTAAAAACTTGCAACAACAATTAGAGGACGTCTAACTTGTTTTTGCAGCAAGTGTTTTGTGATGTGATATGGCCAAAGGTTGTGATGAATGATGAATGATATATGTGATGTATGAGATTGATCACGTTCTTGTAATAGGAATCACGACTTGCATGTCGATGAGTATGACAACCGGCAGGAGCCATAGGAGTTGTCTTTATTTTTTGTATGACCTGCGTGTCATTGAGAAACGCCATGTAAACTACTTCACTTTATGGATAAACGTGTTAGCCATAGTAGTAGAAGTAATAGTTGGCGAGCAACTTCATGGATACACGATGATGGAGATCATGGTGTCATGCCGGTGACAAGATGATCATGGAGCCCCAAGATGGAGATCAAAGGAGCTATATGATATTGGCCATATCATGTCACTATTATTTGATTGCATGTGATGTTTATCATGTTTTTGCATCTTGTTTACTTAGAACGATGGTAGTAAATAAGATGATCCCTCATAATAATTTCAAGAAAGTGTTCCCCCTAACTATGCGCCATTGCGATAGTTCGTTGTTTCGAAGCACCACGTGATGATCGGGTGTGATAGATTCCAACATTCACATACAACGGGTGTAAGACAGATTTACACACACAATACACTTAGGTTGACTTGACGAGCCTAGCATGTACAGACATGGCCTCGGAACATAGAAGACCGAAAGGTTGAGCATGAGTCGTATAGAATATACGATCAACATGAAGATGTTCACCGATGTTGACTAGTCCGTCTCACGTGATGATCGGACACGGCCTAGTCAACTCGGATCATGTTATACTTAGATGACTGGAGGGATGTCTATCTAAGTGGGAGTTCATTGAATAATTTGATTAGATGAACTTAATTATCATGAACTTAGTCTAAAATCTTTACAATATGTCTTGTAGATCAAATGGCCAACGTTGTCCTCAATTTCAACGCGTTCCTAGAGAAAACCAAGCTGAAAGACGATGGCAGCAACTATACGGACTGGGTCCGGAACCTGAGGATCATCCTCATAGCTGCCAAGAAAGATTATGTCCTAGAAGCACCGCTAGGTGACGCACCCGTCCCGCAGAACCAAGACGTTATGAATGCTTGGCAGACACGTGCTGATGATTACTCCCTCATTCAGTGCGGCATGCTTTACAGCTTAGAACCGGGACTCCAAAAGCATTTTGAGCGACATGGAGCATATGAGATGTTCGAAGAGCTGAAAATGGTTTTCCAAGCTCATGCCCGGGTCGAGAGATATGAAGTCTCCGACAAGTTCTTCAGCTGTAAGATGGAGGAAAATAGTTCTGTCAGTGAGCACATACTCAAAATGTCTGGGTTGCATAACCGCTTGACTCAGCTGGGAGTTAATCTCTCGGATGACGCGGTCATTGACAGAATCCTTCAGTCACTTCCACCAAGTTACAAGAGCTTTGTGGAACTTCAATATGCAGGGGATGGAAAAGACCATTCCTGAAGTATTTGCAATGCTGAAATCAGCAGAGGTAGAAGTCAAAAAGGAACATCAAGTGTTGATGGTGAATAAAACCACTAAGTTCAATAAAGGCAAGGGTAAGAAGAACTTCAAGAAGGACGGCAAGGGAGTTGCCGCGCCTGGTAAGCAAGCTGCCGGGAAGAAGCCAAAGAATGGACCCAAGCCCGAGACTGAGTGCTTTTATTGCAAGGGAAGTGGTCACTGGAAGCGAAACTGTCCCAAATACTTAGCGGACAAGAAGGCCGGCATCACAAAAGGTATACGTGATATACATGTAATTGATATGTACCTTACCAGTACTCGTAGTAGCTCCTGGGTATTTGATACCGGTGCGGTTGCTCACATTTGTAACTCAAAGCAGGAGCTGCGGAATAAGCGGAGACTGGCGAAGGACGAGGTGACGATGCGCGTCGGGAATGGTTCCAAGGTCGATGTTATCGCCGTCGGCACGCTACCTCTACATTTACCTACGGGATTAGTTTTAAACCTCAATAATTGTTATTTAGTACCAGCTTTGAGCATGAACATTGTATCAGGATCTCGTTTAATATGAGATGGCTACTCATTTAAATCCGAGAATAATGGTTGTTCTATTTATATGAGAGATATGTTTTATGGTCATGCTCCTATGGTGAATGGTTTATTCTTAATGAATCTCGAGTGTAATGCTACACATATTCATAGTGTGAATACCAAAAGATGTAAGGTTGATAATGATAGTCCCACATACTTGTGGCACTGCCGCCTTGGTCACATAGGTGTCAAACGCATGAAGAAGCTCCATGCAGATGGACTTTTAGAGTCTCTTGATTACGAATCATTTGACACGTGCGAACCATGCCTCATGGGTAAAATGACCAAGACTCCATTCTTAGGAACAATGGAGTGAGCAACCAACTTATTGGAAATCATACATACTGATGTGTGCGGTCCAATGAGTGTTGAGGCTCGTGGTGGCTATCGTTATGTTCTCACCCTCACTGATGACTTGAGTAGATATGGGTATGTCTACTTAATGAAACACAAGTCTGAGACCTTTGAAAAGTTCAAGGAATTTCAGAGTGAGGTTGAGAATCAACGTGACAGGAAAATCAAGTTCTTGCGATCAGATCGTGGGGGAGAATACTTGAGTCACGAATTTGGCACACACTTAAGAAAATGTGGAATAGTTTCACAACTCACGCCGCCTGGAACACCTCAGCGTAATGGTGTGTCCAAGCGTCGTAATCGCACTCTATTAGATATGGTGCGATCTATGATGTCTCTTACCGATTTACCGCTTTCATTTTGGGGCTATGCTTTAGAGACTGCCGCATTCACTTTAAATAGGGCTCCGTCGAAATCCGTTGAGACGACACCGTATGAATTATGGTTTGGGAAGAAACCTAAGCTGTCGTTTCTAAAAGTTTGGGGATGCGATGCTTATGTCAAGAAACTTCAACCTAAAAAGCTCAAACCCAAGTCGGAAAAATGCGTCTTCGTAGGATACTGTCGGTGTCAAAACCGGTGGATCTCGGGTAGGGGGTCCCGAACTGTGCGTCTAGGACGGATGGTAACAGGAGGCAAGGAACACGATGTTTTACCCAGGTTCGGGCCCTCTTGATGGAGGTAAAACCCTACGTCCTGCTTGATTAATATTGATGATATGGGTAGTACAAGAGTAGATCTACCACGAGATCGAGGAGGCTAAACCCTAAAAGCTAGCCTATGGTATGATTGTTGTATGATGAAGTTGTCCTACGGACTAAAACCCTCCGGTTTATATAGACACCGGAGAGGGTTAGGGTTACACAAAGTCGGTTACAATGGTAGGAGATCTAAATATCCGCATCGCCAAGCTTGCCTTCCACGCCAAGGAAAGTCCCATCCGGACACGGGACGAAGTCTTCAATCTTGTATCTTCATAGTCCTGGAGTCCGGCTGAAGGTATAGTCCGGCTACCCGGACACCCCCTAATCCAGGACTCCCTCAGTAGCCCCCAAACCAGGCTTCAATGACGATGAGTCCGGCGCGCAGATTATCTTCGGCATTGCAAGGCGGGTTCTTCTCCAAATTCCGTGTACCTACTGAATAATGTCTGATTTTCATAATGTAGTGCACCTTGGCATCCACGCCCAATAATGGCCATCTTCCACGTGTCAAACGAATGCGAAAAGTTTGGGTGTTTTTACATTCACACCCCTAGCCGCATAAAGATCCACCTTTTTAATGGGATGGGGATTCAGATCCAAACCACACCTTCTCCTCTCCGCGAGTAATCATCGGAGTGCCTCCAGCAAAGGTCCATTCCAACATGGCCAGCCGTCGCAGCTCCTCCTCTCGCCCTTCCAGTCCAAAACCTGGAGACTGGGAGAGGTGCTCCATCCCGCACAGTGAGCTAGTGTCGCTTCAGGCCAAGGGATTTCTCCCTCATGCCTATATGGTCCCGGTCCGAGCCGGACTAGCCATCTATAATGGCGGAGAGCAAGCGGAGAGCACCCCCAATCCCTCCAGAGGAGAGCGGGTGTGCCTCGTCCCTTATCTAATAAGAGGACTTGGATTTCCAATTCATCCGTTCCTCCGTGGGCTCCTGGAGTTCTACGGCCTCCAGCTGCCCAATCTCACGCCCGGCTCTATATTGCATATCGCGGGCTTCGTCGCCCTTTGCAAGCTATTCTTGGGTGTTGAGGCTCATTTCGTGCTGTGGAAGAGGTTATTCTGCCTGGTGCCCCGCTCTCAAGAGGGGTCTATATATCAAGTGGGCGGAGCCGAAGTGTGGCGTATCGTCGGGACCGGATATCTATCCGGAACCCCAAAGAAGGCGTCCGAGGACTGGCCTTCGGAATGGTTTTATATAGATGATGTCCTGCTGCCAGATCCTATCTGGGCCGGTCTCCCCGAATTCAACAGTGCTCCCTTAAAGAAACGCCTAAGCTGGCGTCCGCGGAGCTCTCAGAAAGAAGGCGACAGGGACGTCCTTCGCCTGATGGGCCGGATAAGACTATTGACTCAATCTGGACTAACCATGATTGGAGTCATGGCCGCATGCATTATGCGGGGGGTGCAGCCGCTTCAATATAGAGGCCAACCCATGTGGGATTTTAACGGGGAGGATGACGCCACCCGTTATGGTCGTAAGGGGCCAGCCTCAGCTGCCGCTCTAGTAAAGATCTTATCCTCTTTGTGCAAGGGAGAAGAGGAGGAATTCCTCCGCGTCAACCCGCAGGGCGGATTTACAATGTACAACCCTCCGAGTTGGGTAAGTGGACAATTGTGCTTGCCCATCCGTTTTATATTCCCATGATTAAATATGTAGTCTAACGACTTCAACGCAGGAACTGCGTCAGGAAGTAAAGGATATAAACAGCCGTCCCCCACAGCCCGAGGATCCAGAACGGTCCCTTGATCCGGACTCCCAAGAGGATCCGGACATATCGATGGAGCTGATCGACGGGGTGTTTCATCAGCTAAGCAAGGACAACACCTTGGTGGCCATTACGGTTGATTACCCAGGGTTAATTCCGGCCTCCCAGGTAACAGAGAGCGGAGTCTCATCCCCTTGAGAAGGAATCCATTCTCACGCATTTCAGTTTTCCTGACAACGACCGTGTTTTGCAGGGGAGGTTTCCGAGGCGGGAGGCTGAACCTGCGGCGGCTAGCCAACGAGGGGCCGCAGGGCCCTGTGGGGTAAAAAGGAATGTAGTCCGGACTGAGACACCGGCGCAAAGGTATAGCACACCCTCTTTTTCCCTGGTGTTATTTCTTCAGGGCATATTAACATTCGTGCTATCTTCAGGATAAAGAGACCTCGCCGGACTACATCCGGAGAGGTTGCCAATCGCTCCTCCACCAGCCAGGTTCCAACGCCTGGCCCGGAAGCGGAAACAAACACAAGGCGCGCACCGGACGCTCCTCCGACAGAGGATGCGGACAGGCTGCCTACCACGAATTCCGAGGTGGAGAGTACCATGAACCACAGGCATCGCCGGACAGTTCTTCGCGACGCTTGTTTCTCCCAAGAGGCATTAGATGCCTTCAATTCGGGAGATGCGTACCTCCGTGCCGCTCAAAATGGTTTAGCCAGAGCCACGAAGCAATATGTAAAAGACATACGGGTAAGAATTTTTTTGGTAAATATATATATATACCAGTAGCCCCCGAGACTTGAAACAGTTAGAATAACTAATTTAAGGATCATTTGTTATGCAGGTTCTCACAGAGAAGAATACCGTACTGTCCCAGGAGCTGGAAGAGTGCAAAGCCCAACTGGAGGCCGCACTAGCCGCGGCAGGGGAGCCCAAAGAGACCCCCTCTGGTAAGATACACTTCGAAAGATTAGTATCTTGCGAAGTGCGGCGTGGGTGTAAATCTGGCAACTCATATTGTAGATGGCGCCGGACTGGATCCGGAGAGGCAACAACTCTTACACCGGCTAAAGGCCGGTGAGAGTATGCTGACAAGGGTGAGGCGGGAGAAGAATGATCTTCCGGATGCCAACACCAAGCTGGACGTTGAACTTAGAGATGTTCATGGCCAGCTGTCGGACTCCACTAAGGAGAATCAGCGGCTTCGACGCGACATATTTAGTAAGTGCTTAAGCAAATCTTTGAAAGAAAAGAGTTCGACGAGGAAGTCGACTAACAGAGTAGTGTCTGTAGGTATGCTAACGGGTCGTCCTGCAGAGGGGATGCCCGGTTCTACGGGTGACCTTCTTCCCGAGCTCTCGCAACTGCACGAGCGAGTTCGGCAGGCGATGCGAGGCGTTGCCCAAGCCTTATGGCCTTCCCACTCCATTCCCGAGGGCCTTGGAGAGCTTTCGGATAAGCTTAAGGGAGCTCGGCGGCGCTTCCGGTTGTGGAAGATATCGGCCTGCCGACAAGGCGCTAGGGAGGCCTGGGCCATGGTGAAGACGTGGTACACGAAGTCTGACCCAAAGCACATGGCCGAGGTCGGAGCTGTGGGGCCTAACGGGAAGGAGATCCCTGTAAGCTTAGTGTACGGCCAAGTAGAATTGGCCGCCATGTATTCCCAGTAGGACTGTAAGTTAGACAGCCTGTTAGATGGTATTGAAGAGGAACACAATCAGTCAGAGTGACTATGTAATTTTTAATTGACATGTGTAATGCCTTCTAGCCGGATTGTAGATTTGTCGTTGCCGACCTTTTTGCTTCAACCTCAGGACCTGACGGTCCGGAGTGTGTCCGAATACCCTACCGGTTATGTAAGAACCGGGGTATGCATGGAGACCAGGCGTAGGGGTCATTAGTGCTTTATCAGACAAGTGCCCCACTAGTTATCTTATATTACATGGTTAGTAAGAAACATCTTCCAGAGAGAATAGTTCCGTTAGGGGTTCCTTTCTCTGGGAGGCATGCCCTAAAGTGCATGTCCGGACTGAAAATGCAGGAAAATCATCTGGGGGCATATATATAAAAAAGTAAAAAAGGTCATCTTTTAGTTCACCGACCGAATATTCCCTTAAGAACGCTAGCTTTCGGCTTCACTCAGTCTGAGGTACACATCCGGCTGATCCGGCAGTAACAATCGCAGAGGTTCTCCCTTTACCACCTAGCCGAACAATTGTGAACGTAGGGGTAAGCACAGGAGCCAGGCAACCTGGCTTGGCCAAAACTTAAGTCATATCGATGCATATAATGGTGAAGAAAAGGTACATGCGGAAGTTTGACACATGTGGTGGGCATGAAGCCTGCATAAATAATCTTCGGTTAAAGAAGCCCCCAGGTTTAAGGAGCGCGAGTAGCATGTCACTTGAGGAGCCTTTAAGGGCTATAAAAGAAAAAAGGGGGGAGGAGAGAAATGTAAGATAGAAAATGTAAAAAATGGACAGAGGAAGGAGACAAACACAGAGTCCGGCGCTAGGCATAGAATCTTCGGAGACGGGCTGCGTTCCATGGGTTCGGCTCGAGTCGGTTATCCAACGCATCTCGCAGGCGGTATGCTCCACCAGTCAGGACTTGGTCGATTATGAAGGGACCTTCCCACTTGGGCTTCAGATTGTCCTTTTTCTTGTCCGGCAGGCGTAGAACTAATTCGCCAGCGTTGTAGTTTTTGGCCCGCACTTCTCTGCTTTGATATCTTCGAGCCTGCTGTTGATAGAATGCGGAACGGGCTTTTGCCACGTCGCGCTCCTCCTCTAAGGCGTCCAAACTGTCCTGCCGATCAAGCTCGGCTTCCCTTTCTTCGTACATGCGCACTCGAGGTGAGTCATGAATTATGTCGCAGGGCAAGACTGCCTCTGCGCCGTACACCATAAAAAATGGTGTGTATCCGGTTGTGCGATTCGGCATGGTCCGCAGCCGCCAGAGTACGGAGTCAAGCTCCTCTACCCAGTGCGTGTTAGATTCCTTGAGGGACCGCACTAATCTGGGTTTGATGCCGCTCATGATGAGACCATTTGCACGTTTAACCTGACCATTAGTTTGTGGGTGATAGACGGAAGCATAATCGAGCTTGATGCCCATGTTTTTGCACCAGAGTTTTAACTCATCGACCGAAAAGTTCGTGCCGTTATCGGTGATGATGTTGTGGGGGACGCCATAACGGTGTACAACCCCGGATATAAAGTCTATCACATGTCCGGATTCGGCCGTCTTAACAGGCTTGGCTTCTATCCATTTGGTGAACTTATCCACCATGACCAGTAAGTATTTTTTCTTGTGGGTTCCGCCTTTAAGGGGTCCCACCATGTCAAGCCCCCAGACCGTGAAAAGCCAAGTGATGGGGATAGTTTGGAGGGCGGTGGGTGGCATATGGCTTTGGTTTGCAAAAAGCTGGCAACTGGCGCATCATTGGACCAAGTCCTGAGCGTCCGCCCAGGCCGTCGGCCAATAAAAGCCTGTACGGAAAGCCTTGCTTACAAGGGACCGGGCTGCGGCATGATGGCCACCGAGTCCGGCATGAATTTCAGCCAGCAGATTCCGCCCTTCCTCTTCGGAGATGCACCTTTGAAGGACTCCGGTAGTGATTTTCTTATAAAGTTCTCCCTCATGGACTTCATAGGCTTTAGCTCGCCGCACTATACAGCGTGCCTTGTTTTGGTCCTCTGGGAGTTCCTGCCTAGTAAGGTAGGCTAGGAATGGCTCTGTCCACGGGGCGATAACGGCCATTAGTACGTGGGCTGAGGTTGTGATTTCATTGGCAGAGCCTCCGATTATGTCAGATTATTCGGCATCGGACAGTGCGGTTGGGTCCGGGCTAATATTGCCATGTTCCCCTTCCCATACTACGGATGGCTTGAACAGCCTTTCCAGGAAGATGTTGGGGGGGATCGCATCGCGTTTTGCGCCGATGCGTGCCCGAACGTCTGCCGCCTGATTGTTTTCTCGGGCTATATGGTGAAATTCGAGCACCTCAAACCGAGCTGACATTTTGACGACGGCGTTGCGGTAAGCTGCCATTTTTGGATCCTTGGCATTGAAGTCTCATTTATTTGGGATATCGCGAGGTTCGAATCCCCGCGCACCTCTAGGCGTTGAATGCCCATGGATACTGCCATCCGGAGACCATGTAAAAGGGCCTTGTATTCGGCTGCATTGTTGGAGTCTGTGTACATAATCTGGAGTACATATTGAACTGTGTCTCCTGTGGGGGACGTCAAAATGACGCCGGCCCCAAGTCCGGCCAACAATGTGGAACCGTCGAAGTGCATGATCCAGTTTGAATATGTGTCGTACTCTTTAGGGAGTTCGGCCTCCGTCCATTCTGCGATGAAGTTGGCCGAAACTTGCGACTTGATAGCTCGCCGTGGCCTATAAGTTATGTCGAACAGGAGGAGCTCGATGGCCCATTTTGCAATCTGGCCCGTTGCGTCATGGTTGTTTATAATATCGTTGAGTGGAACTTCTGACGCTACTGTGATTGAACACTCTTGAAAGTAGTGTCGTAGCTTCCGGGATGCCATGAATACCACATATGCAATCTTTTGATAATGTGGGTACCGTGATTTGCATGGAGTGAGGACAGTGGACACATAGTAAACCGGCTATTGAAGGGGGAATTTGTGTCCGTCCGTTTCCCGTTCGACGATGAGTACTGCGCTGACAACTTGATGGGTTGCTGCAATGTACAATAGCATTGGTTCGCCGATGTTTGGCGCGGCCAGGACGGGGTTTGTTGCCAATATGGCTTTTATTTCCTCGAGTCCGGCCATGGCGGCATCCGTCCACTCGAAGTGTTCGGTGCGCCGAAGGAGGCGATAGAGGGGTAGCGCCTTTTCTCCCAACCGAGAGATAAAGCGGCTTAGAGCCGCCACGCATCCGGTTAATTTTTGTATTTGTTTGAGGTCCTTTGGGATATCCAATTGTGACAAAGCTCGGATCTTGGCTGGATTTTCTTTGATTCCTCTACCGGATACAATGAAGCCCAAGAGCTTTCCGGCTGGAACGCCGAAAACGCATTTTTCAGGATTTAGCTTGATGTCATATGCTCGGAGGTTGTCAAATGTAAGCCTCAAGTCATCTACTAGAGATTCGACATGTTTTGTTTTTACGACCACATCATCCACATATGCCTCTACTGTTTTGCTGATCTGGTTTGCCAGACATGTCTCAATCATGCGCTGATATGTTGCGCCAGCGTTTTTGAGCCCGAAAGGCATTATGTTGAAGCAGAATGGGCCGTATGGGGTGATGAATGTTGTTGCGGCTTGGTCTGACTCAGCCATCTTGATTTGATGGTAACCGGAGTATGCGTCGAGGAAGCACAACGAATCGTGTCCTGCAGTGGCGTCCATAATTTGATCAATGCGGGGGAGGGGGAAGGGATCCTTTGGGCAAGCCTTGTTAAGGTCTTTGAAGTCAACGCACAGGAGCCAGGATTTGCCCTTCTTTGGTAACATCACCAAGTTTGCTAGCCAGTCCGGATGTTTTATATCTCTGATGAATCCGTCCTGCAATAGTTTGGCTAGCTCCTCTCCCATTGCCTGTCTCATGGGCTCAGAGAAACACCGAAGGGCTTGTTTGACAGGTTTGAATCCTTTTAGGATATTCAAGCTGTGTTCGGCCAGCCTGCGTGGGATTCCTGGCATGTCTGAAGGGTGCCAGGCAAAAATGTCCCAGTTCTCCCGTAGGAATTCTCATAGTGCGGCGTCTACATCGGGGTTTAATCGTGCCCCGATGGAAACTATTTTATTGGGGTCCGTTGGATGGACCTGGAATTTGACTATTTCATCCACTGGTTTAAAAGAGGTGGACTTGGATCTTCTGTCGAGTATCACATCGTCCCTGTTTACCGTGGAGCACAGCGTAGTCAGTTCCTCAGCCGCTAGGGCTTCGGATAGTGCCTCAAGGGCCAATGCGGCTGTCTTGTTTTCGGCGCGGAGTGCTATGTCCGGATCACTAGAGAGAGTGATGATTCCGTTCGGCCCGGGCATCTTGAGCTTCATGTACCCGTAATGGGGTATTTCTTGGAAGATTGTAAACGCTTCCCCCCCCCCAGCAGAGCGTGGTCTCCGCTACTGAACGGGTCCACTTGGAATGTGACCTCTTCGGACCTATAATTATCCGGCGTGCCGGACACCACATCTAGTGTGATTTTTCCTGCACAGCGCGCTTCCCGACTGGGGATTATTCCTCTAAAGGTTGTGCTGCTTCGCTCAATGCGGTTCCAGTCTATTTCCATTTTTTGAAGGGTTTCCTCATAAATGAGGTTCAATCCGCTGCCTCCGTCCATGAGTACCTTGGTGAGGCGAAAGCCGTCCACTATAGGACTGAGTACCAATGTGGCTGGTGCTCGAGCTGTTCAGAATTTAGGTTCATCACTGGCATTAAAAGTAATAGCCGTGTCACTCCATGGGTTTATTGTTGCTACTTGATAGACTTCGGCGAGGCTGTGGAGTGTTCTTTTTCGCATATTATTTGATGCGAAAGTCTCGAAGACTGTTAAGACTGTACTGGAGTCCCTGAGGTGGCTTTCTGCGGCCTCCGGAATTAGGAGATCTTCACCCCTTTTGGCCACCTGCCGGAGTATCCAACATGCTCTGAGGCTATGAGTTGGTGTGGCGTCCTCTGTACTATGAATTTTAGAGGGTCCATTAAGCCATCCCTCCAGTACGGTTCCATGCCCTGTAGAGGGTTTTGGTTTTTTGGTTTTTAACCCGGGTGTCTGATGATGATGCACCCTTTTATTTCAGAGGAGGTTTCTATTCAGGGCTGGATTGTCCCAAAATTTAGTTTCGGTTTTTTGGGCGCTTTCCATCGCACAGTACTTTTGTACTATGGACACCAAGTCAGCGAAGTGTGTAAGATCACGATGACCTGTGGCGTTGAGGACTCCCTTGTCCGTGCAATTATTGCAGAAGATTGAGATTGCGTCTTCCTCGCGGCAGTCCTTTATCCTGTTCATAACCAGGAGGAACCTTGCCCAGTAATGATGTACTGTTTCTTCGGGCTTTTGCCTGATTTGGGATAGATCGCTTATGTTCGGGTGGGTGGGTGGAATTAAGTCGGGAACTTCACCCAATCTAAGACTCAGAGGCCAAGGAGTTTCTGAACTCTAAAGTTTGGATTCTTGGATGTTGTCCAGTGAATCTAGCCCGTTGCCTGATTCTAAGTTCAGGTCTTGAGTTACATCCTCCCCTCCGCGGGTATCCGGCTTGGAGGGATCGGGAATCCGGACGTAGCTAGTCCTTAAGATAGATGAAGAGTCGCCGCACTGTGCCTCTACCACGGCAACGTGATGGGTGACTTGGGGAGAATTAATTTCTCTTAGATCGGGTTTAAGCCCAATCTGGTCATAATCCGTAGTGACCCCCAAGGCGGCGATGCGATCCAAGAGCTCGTTTACGGAAGAGAGCTCCATTGGATCTAACTGCTCGGCAAGTTCCGAGCTGACGTGAAGATTGCTTTTGATGACCCAAGAGGTCACCGTCGGTGCAACGGCCGAACAAGCGGTCATGAGAAAACCGCCTAGCCGGAGAGTTAGGCCGACAGCCAAGGCTCCCTTAGTAACGGCGCTGTCTTGAAAGACGGGAAGAGGCATCCTTCCTGATTGCGACGGCACAAAGGAACTCTCAATGAAAGCACCAATGTCGGTGTCAAAACTGGCGGATCTCGGGTAGGGGGTCCCGAACTATGCGTCTAGGCCGGATGGTAACAGGAGGCAAGGAACACGATGTTTTACCCAGGTTTGGGCCCTCTTGATGGAGGTAAAACCCTACGTCCTGCTTGATTAATATTGATGATACGGGTAGTACAAGAGTAGATCTACCATGAGATCGAGGAGGCTAAACCCTAAAAGCTAGCCTATGGTATGATTGTTGTATGATGAAGTTGTCCTACGGACTAAAACCCTCCGATTTATATAGACACCGGAGAGGGTTAGGGTTACACAAAGTCGGTTACAATGGTAGGAGATCTAAATATCCGCATCGCCAAGCTTGCCTTCCATGCCAAGGAAAGTCCCATCCAGACATGGGACGAAGTCTTCAATCTTGTATCTTCATAGTCCTGGAGTCCGGCTGAAGGTATAGTCCGGCTACCCAGACACCCCCTAATCCAGGACTCCCTCAGATACCCTAAAGAAACCGTTGGGTATACCTTCTACCTCAGATCCGAAGGCAAGATCTTCGTTGCCAGGAATGGGTCCTTTCTAGAGAAAGAGTTTCTCTCGAAAGAAATAAGTGGGAGGAAGGTAGAACTTGATTAAGTATTACCTCTTGAACTGGTAAGTGGCCCAACTCAAGAAAATGTTCCTGAGGTGCCTACACCGACTAGAGAGGAAGTTGATGATGATGATCATGAAACTTCAGATCAAGTTGCTACTGAACTTCGTAGGTCCACAAGGACACGTTCCGCACCAGAGTGGTACGGCAACCCTGTCTTGGAAATCATGTTGTTAGACAACGGTGAACCTTCGAACTATGACGAAGCGATGGCGGGCCCAGATTCCGACAAATGGCTGGAAGCCATGAAATCCCAGATAGGATCCATGTATGAAAAATAAGTATGGACTTTGACTGACTTGCCCGTTGATCGGCGAGCCATAGAAAATAAATGGATCTTTAAGAAGAAGACAGACGCGGATGGTAATGTGACCATCTATAAAGCTCGGCTTGTCGCTAAGGGTTATCGACAAGTTCAAGGGGTTGACTACGATGAGACTTTCTCACCCGTAGCGAAGCTGAAGTCCGTCCGAATCATGTTAGCAATTGCCGCATTCTATGATTATGAGATATGGCAAATGGACGTCAAAACGGCATTCCTTAATGGTTTCCTTAAGGAAGAATTGTATATGATGCAGCCGGAAGGTTTTGTCGATCCTAAGAATGCTGACAAGGTGTGCAAGCTCCAACGCTCGATTTATGGGCTGGTGCAAGCATCTCGGAGTTGGAACATTTTCTTTGATGAGATGATCAAAGCGTTTGGGTTTATGCAGACTTATGGAGAAGCCTGCATTTACAAGAAAGTGAGTGGGAGCTCTGTAGCATTTCTCATATTGTATGTGGATGACATACTGTTGATGGGAAATGATATAGAATTCTTGGAAAGCATAAAGGCCTATTTGAACAAGTGTTTTTCAATGAAGGACCTTGGAGAAGCTGCTTATATATTAGGCATCAAGATCTATAGAGATAGATCGAGACGCCGTATTGGTCTTTCACAGAGTATGTACCTTGACACGATATTGAAGAAGTTCAAAAATGGATCAGTCAAAGAAGGGGTTCTTGCCTGTATTGCAAGGTACGAGATTGAGCTTGGATCAATGCCCGACCACGGCAGAAGATAGAGAAAAGATGAGTGTCGTCCCCTATGCCTCGGCCATAGGGTCTATCATGTATGCTATGCTGTGTACCAGACCTGATGTAAACCTTGCCGTGAGTTTGGTAGGAAGGTACCGAAGTAATCCCGGCATGGAACATTGGACAGCGGTCAAGAATATCCTGAAGTACCTGAAAAGGACCAAGGAAATGTTTCTCGTTTATGGAGGTGACAAAGAGCTCGTCGTAAAGGGTTAGGTCGATGCTAGCTTCGACACAGATCTGGATGACTCTAAGTCACAAACCGGATACGTGTATATTTTGAATGGTGGGGCAGTAAGCTGGTGCAGTTCCAAGCTAAGCGTTGTGGCGGGATCTACATGTGAAGCGGAGTACTTGGCAGCCTCGGAGGCAGCACACGAAGCAGTCTGGGTGAAGGAGTTCATTACCGACCTAGGAGTCATACCCAATGCGTCGGGCCCGATGACTCTCTTCTGTGACAACACTGGAGCTATTGCCCTTGCCAAGGAGCCCAGGTTTCACAGGAAGACCAGGCATATCAAGCGTCGTTTCAACTCCATTCGTGAAAGTGTTCAAAATGGATACATAGATATTTGTAAAGTACATACGGACCTGAATGTAGCAGATCCGTTGACTAAACCTCTCCCTAGAGCAAAACATGATCAACACCAGAATTCCATGGGTGTTCGATTCATCACAATGTAACTAGATGATTGACTCTAGTGCAAGTGGGAGACTATTGGAAATATGCCCTAGAGGCAATAATAAAATGATTATTATATTTCCTTGTTCATGATAATTGTCTATTATTCATGCTATAATTGTATTATCCGGAAATCATAATACATGTGTGAATACATAGACCACAATGTGTCCCTAGTGAGCCTCTAGTTGACTAGCTCGTTGATCAACAGATAGTCATGGTTTCCTGGCTATGGACATGGGGATGTCATTGATAACGGGATCACATCATTAGGAGAATGATGTGATGGACAAGACCCAAACCTAAGCATAGCACAAAGATCGTGTAGTTCATTTGCTGTAGCTTTTCTGAATGTCAAGTATCATTTCCTTAGACCATGAAATTGTGCAACTCCCGGATACCGTAGGAGTGCCTTGGGTGTGCTAAACGTCACAACGTAACTGGGTGACTATAAAGGTACATTACAGGTGTCTCCGAAAGTGTCTGTTGGGTTGGCACGAATCGAGACTGGGATTTGTCACTCCTTATGACGGAGAGGTATCTCTAGGCCCACTCGGTAATGCATCATCATAATGAGCTCAATGTGATCAAGTGGTTGATCACGGGATCATGCATTACGGTATGAGTAAAGTGACTTGCCGGTAACGAGACTGAACAAGGTATTGGGATACCGACGATCGAGTCTCGGGCAAGTAACGTACCGATTGACAAAGGGAATTGTATAGGGATTGATTAAGTCCTCGACATCGTGGTTCATCCGATGAGATCATCGAGGAGCATGTGGGAGCCAACATGGGTATCCAGATCCCGCTATTGGTTATTGACAGGAGAGTCATCTCGGTCATGTCTGCTTGTCTCCCGAACCCGTAGGGTCTACACACTTAAGGTTCGGTGACGCTAGGGTTGTAGAGATATTGGTATGCAGCAACCCAAAAGTTGTTCGGAGTCCCGGATGAGATCCCGGACGTCACGAGGAGTTCCGGAATGGTCCGGAGGTGAAGAATTATATATAGGAAGTGCAGTTTCGGCCATCGGGAAGGATTCGGAGTCACCGGTATTGTACCGGGACCACCGGATGGGTCCCGGGGGTCCACCGGGTGGGGCCACCCATCCCGGAGGGCCCCGTGGGCTGAAGTGGGGAGGGAACCAGCCCCTAGTGGGCTGGTGCGGCCCCCCTTGGTCCCCCCTGCGCCTAGGGTTGGAAACCCTAGGGTGGGGGGCGCCTCCACTTGCCTTGGGGGGCAAGCCTCCCCCTTGGCCATCGCCCCCCCAAGGAGATCCCATCTCCTAGGGCCGGCCCCCCCAGGGGGCCTATATAATGGGGGGGAGGGAGGGTAGCTGCACCTCAAGTCTTGGCGCCTCCCTCTCCCCTGCTACACCTCTCCCTCTCGCAGAAGGTCGGTGAAGCCCTGCTGCGATCACTACTGCATCCACCACCACGCCGTCGTGCTGCTGGATCTTCATCAACCTCTCCTTCCCCCTTGCTAGATCAAGAAGGAGGAGACGTCATCCGCTCCGTACGTGTGTTGAATGCGGAGGTGCCGTCCGTTCGGCACTTGGTCATCGGTGATTTGGATCACGGCGAGTACGACTCCATCATCCCCGTTCTCTTGAACGCTTCCGCTCGCGATCTACAAGGGTATGTAGATGCACTCTCCTCTCGTTGCTAGTTGACTCCATAGATTGATCTTGGTGAAACGTAGGAAAATTTTTTGTTTTCTGCAACGTTCCCCAACATACGCATCATGTCCAAGACAAGTAGACCGACTCCTTCCTGCATCTACTACTATTACTCCACTCATCGACCGCTATCCAGCATGCATCTAGAGTATTAAGTTAAAAACAGAGTAACGCCTTAAGCAAGATGACATGATGTAGAGGGATAGACTAATGCAATATGAAGAAAACCCCATCTTGTTATCCTCGATGGCAAAATTACAATACGTGCCTTGCTGCCCTTACTGTCACCGGGAAAGGACACCGCAAGATTGAACCCAAAGCTAAGCACTTCTCCCATTGCAAGAAAGATCAATCTAGTAGGCCAAACCAAACTGATAATTCGAAGAGACTTGCAAAGATAACCAATCATACATAAAATAATTCAGAGAAGATTCAAATATTATTCATAGGTAGACTTGATCATAAACCCACAAGTCATCGGTCTCAACAAACACAAGGCAAAAAGAAGATTACATCGAATAGATCTCCACAAGAGAGGGGGGAACATTATATTGAGATCCAAAAAGAGAGAAGAAGCCAACTAGCTACTAAGTATGGACCTGTAGGACTAAGGTGAACTACTCACGCTTCATCGAAGGGGCTATGGTGTTGATGTAGAAGCCCTCCGTGATCGATGCCCCCTCCGGCGGAGCTCCGGAACAGGCCCCAAGATGGTATCTCGTGGATACAGAAAGTTATGGCGGTGGAATTAGGGTTTTGGCTCCTCTTCTGATCATTTGGGGGTACGTGGATATATATAGGAGGAAGGAGTACGTCGGTGGAGCAACAAGGGTCGTGCGAGGGGGGAGGGCGCTCCTGGGGGGGGTGGGCGCGCCCCCTACCTCGTGGCCTCCTCTTTTCTTTCTTGACGTAGGTTCCATGTCTCCCGGGTCTTTTTCATTGAGAAAATCACGTTCCCGAAGGTTTCATTCCGTTTGGACTCCGTTTGATATTCCTTTTCTTCGAAACCCTAAAATAGGCAAAAAAACAACAATTCTGGGCTGGGCCTCCGGTTAATAGGTTAGTCCCAAAAATAATATATAAGTGGATAATAAAGCCCAATAATGTCCAAAACAGTAGATAATATAGCATGGAGCAATCAAAAATAATAGATACGTGGGATACGTATCAAGCATCCCCAAGCTTAATTCCTGCTCGTCCTTGAGTAGGTAAATGATAAAAACAGAATTTTTGATGCGGAGTGCTACTTGCCATAATTTTAATGTAATTCTTCTTAATTGTGGTATGAATATTCAGATCCGAAAGATTCAAGACAAAAGTTCATATTGACATAAAAATAATAATACTTCAAGCATACTAACAAAGCAATTATGTCTTCTCAAAATAACATGGCCAAAGAAAGTTCATCCCTACAAAATCATATGGTTTAGTTATGTTTCATTTTTTGTCACACAAGAATGCTCTCATCATGCACAACCCCGATGACAAGCCAAGCAATTGTTTCATACTTCAGTAATCTCAAACCTATAAACTTTCACGCAATATATGAGCGTGACACTACTAGGACAAGGCCTACTAATGGCGCACCAGTTTTGCCTACTAATGGCGCATCACTAGTGCGCCATTAGTATCACGCCACTAGTATTTATTACTAATGGTGCACCACTGGTGCGCCATTAGTATCTGGTATACTAATGGCGCACCACCCAGTGCGCCATTAGTATATAACACCATGCGCCATTAGTATGCCTCCCAGGGGCCATATTTAACCATGTGCTTTGGCACACTAATGGCGTACTGTTTGGTGATGCGCCATTAGTATACTTTGGCATACTAATGGCGCACTCTGTAGTGATGCGCCATTAGTATGAATATTAGGTTTTATTTTTTTTACTTTTCTGATTTTTGCACAGGTTACAAAATATATTATTTGACAGAATATAGACAGTAGCACACAGCAACAGCAGATTCTTCGAATACAATAGAATATTAGTCTCCGAATACAATTCATCATATTAGTCTCCGAATTCAAAAGACCGAACAAAGATAAAACATTACAAGTCTCGAGACCGCAAGTATCGAGTTTGTCTTCACATTACAAGTCGATATCGATCATCTAAACTACCATCACATAGAAGAGAGCTGCGGTCATCACGATGAGCATCATCGCGATGAAACTGGTCTTCATCCGGTTCCTCCAACGCTCCCTCCTCTCTCCCGCTAGATAGCGGGCGTATCTAGATTCCGCCTCCGCCCTAGTGGTGTACCCTTTGTAACTGTTACTGCTGAAACGGTGAACCTGTCTCCGACACTCCTCCCAGTCGTCGTAGACTCCGGGAACTTTACCCTTGTACACGACATACGACGGCATCTCTACGCAAAAGCCAAACAACAGACAATACATACATAAGCAATATATAAGTATGCAACAAAAGGATCGGAAGAGAAAAGCAAGACATGACATTAATAGCACGATTCATGGTCCTACTAATAAATAGCATTGATTACATCTAAGTTGAACAACTGTCCAAACCAAAGAGACATACAAGTTCATTAAAGTTTAGTTACAACATGAGCCAATCAATGTTTCAGAACTACACATAGCATCACTACTGTCGACTCGACTCATGGGACCGGAGCGTGGATGAAGCCGCCGTCTGTCGTGATGGTCGTGAAATCGCGGGCGTTGTCAGCCTGCATTTGTAGCGTTCCGTCTATCTCCCTATTGGACGGTTGATATCTGAGGTAGAACTGCCCCAAGGTATGAAGGACATCTTGATGGATGATGTCCGCAAAATCCGACTGGATGCGAAAGAATTCTTGTCTGATGTCCGCGTCCTGGATTCCCGACAAGCTCGCTGCCCAATCTTTGAGATTATTTGGTAGCAGAAGTTGATGATGGTCCCTTACGATCGCCCGCATGTGATGGAGGGCGTAGAAGGCATCCTTCTGACCGCCAGGCGGCTGCTTGACGCAGGAGAACATCGTATTGTGGGCGAACACGTGCTTGCCGTACTTATGAACTGCCCTGGTGAAGGTGCCTCCAGATTTGGCGTAGCCGGGGAGAACATCATCAAGAACTTTCTTGATATTTGTGTAGTCTATCTTGGAGTTACGGTTCGGTTTGAAATACGTGGCCATGGAATATTTCGGGCTTAAGAGGATGAGTGTGCAATCTGTGTCACTACACAGAACATGGAATGTTAGGAAAAAAAAAAGAACGATCGAAATCTAAGAAATCATATGTTACGGGGCGGTTAAGGGATGACTTACTCGGGAAAGTAAGCCACAAGGAAGTTATCCTTATCTGGGTTTGCCAGAATGACGTCTTCGAGGTGTGAACTCGCGACTTGGCGGTCCCCAGCGCTGCTCAAGAGCTTGGCATGCATGTTGAAGGGGTCGACGATCACGATGTCCGGGGTCTTGTCTCTAATGATCCGCATCTCCATACTCAGCGAAAACAGCCGAACGAAGGTGTAGTGCAGCGGATGAAGGTTAAACATAGCAAAGATGTCATCAAACCGCAGGACGATCGTACCCCCGATGTCGCCATCCACAAAGCCCTTTCCCTTTGGCACCTTGGCCATGAAAACCGGGTATGCCACATCATTCTCTCTTAGACGCCGCTTCTCCAAAGAAAGAACACTGCCGTGCAGACTCCGCATAGCACCGGTTGCAGCATTGAGCATATTTGTCGGTAGCATCGCCCTACCCACCACATGCACCCTCCTTGAGATATCCTTAGGTGAAGGTGGCCCGTCCTGAGCATGGATCATACTCAGTGCCGGCTGGCTCGCACCGGCGCCCTTTTTAGTCTGCCGTTTCCGGCTCTTCTTCTTGATCTCTTGTAATGGGACCGAGTTCTGCTCAAAGACCGCCTTCTTGAGCATGTTGGGGCTGATAATATTTCGCACCTCAGCTATCTGAGGCTCGGTGAAGGCGGCAGCTGGAGGCGTCTCCTGAGAACTGAACGCCAGACGACGCCTGTTGCAACTGGGTTTCTCCGACGTACCAGCTAGATCGCGGTCGTGTTGGTTGGGTTCTTGAGAAGGAGGCCCGCAGAACTCGTCATCGTACCCATGTTCGGCAAAGTACTTATTGACGTTGGTAAATGTACCATTGTTGCCGTCGTCCGGATCTTGTGCCATATGCATGTCCGGATCCTGTGCCATAGGAATGTTCGGCATGTCCGGTAGCGTTGCAGCATTCTTGCCATGGCTTGGCGCCGGCACGACTGGCGGTCTTGTCTGTGGGGTGGTGTCCCCCGCCCCCAAACGAATCTGGCTCTTTGGCCAAAGCAGGGGCCAACTTACGCAGGCGCTGAGGGTCATCTCATCTTCTTCGTCAGCCCCAGCGGGTCGAATCGGAGGTAATAGCTCGTCGCAGCCTAGCAGCACCCGAACAACTTCAACACTATACATTGTGGGTGGCATCGGATTACCGTGGAATACGGGGTTGCCCGGTTGAACGATTCTGCCCTTGGCGACATCAACCAACTCGCCGCCCACGAAGTGCAGGAGAGTGCAAGGAACGTCAGCAGCGCCTTGCGAAAACATGTAGGGCGTTGGGGATGCCCAGTCAAAGGCAAGGAGATGAAGTCCTCGGACGAGAAGCTTAGTTACCGTGATGCCATCGAGCTCGGCTAATGTCGAGGCACTGCCAACGACGGGCGTGCAACTGACGGAGGGGCCGCTTGCTGGCGAGGTGCCGGCCGGCGTACTCCCGAGTGCATTAAGCTCCAATACCGGCGTCGGAGACACCAATACCGCCGCCGCCGGAGACACCAATGGCGCCGCTGCCGTAGACACCAATACCGCCGCCGCCGGAGACACCAATGGCGTCGCCTGTGCGTTGTGCGAGTTGCTGGCCATGAAGCTGGGAATCGGGGGAGGCCCCTGTTGGCCACCCGCAATCCACGTCATTATCCCATGAAACAAGGTAGGCATAATGCCGGTGAGCGTCGATCCCAGTTGTTGTTGCACTTGCTCTTGGACCATCTCCGGAATCCGTGCCACTTGCGCCTTGAGTGCTTCAACCTCGCGCGACTGGCTTTCCGAGCTGGTCTTTTTCTCCTTTCGCCCACCAGCGGTATAGTATGATGACCATTTTGTGGACAAGCCTTTGCCGGGCACACGACCAGCTGACATTGGCTTACTGAGCTTATCCTTGTTTTTCATTATGTTCAACGCCCTATTCAAAGGGGTGTCGAAAGGGGAGCTCTGAGACGACCCCGCGCTACTGCTTTCTTTGTCCTGCGGAAGGAACATGAACCATTTAGAAATATTAGGGATTAATTAGAATGCAACCATATGGAGCTAATTACGCGGGGGTGTATTCCTTACCAGAACAACCTCAAGCGCCTTGGTATTTGGATCCGTGGTAAGCTCCTTTGTTACCGGGTCCTCCTTATACCGGGCCCTGAGAAAGTTCCTGGTCTGCTTGTCACGGTATTTCTCGAAGCGGGGTGGTAGGCCTTGCTCGACACGCTCCGCGTCCTCCTTGTCCCATATAGGCTCCGCCACTCTGTAACCGCCGGGACCAAGTTGGTGGACCCCTATGTTCAACTGCCGCATTTCTTTCCCCCACTGACTTGATTCGGAGGTTGCGGGGCTCTTGCACTTGATCTTGAACTCCTTGTAGTCATCTTCGCTAATCAAAGGATATTTCGCCTTGATCTTCAAATAACTATCACCTTTGTCTATCATTGCCTTCACCGTGCTTTTCCAAGTACACAGGGCCGTGCTCATCCTCGTGAGGGCAGCACCGTTCACTTTATTCCCCGAGAGGCGTGTGTTTGCGAACTCAGTGGGGAACTTGTATCGTTCATGCAGCTTCGTGAAGAGGAGGCTGTGCAAATTCCCTCGGTCCTTATGCCTTAGGTTCTCGGTGTTGATCGAGGCGGTGCTCCGGAGAATGCAACTGAGCTGAACCGGGTACTCCTTGACTACGTGTTTGGGCGCCGTCGGATGCCCATCGGAGTTCACTTCAGTAAATTCCTCCTTAACGGTGCCAAGCATGTTCGGGCGCCGGTCCTTCCGTTGCCTCTTCGGTTGGCTGCCATCTGTGCGTGCGCCGCCATCATCAGTGGTGGCATCCGCGGCGCCATCATCAGTGGTGTCATCCCCGACGCCACTAGGGGTTGTGTAGTCAGGATTGGTGTCTTCCGCGGCGTCCTCATAGTGGTGAGGTTCTTCCTCCAACTCCTGGGACAGCTCCCAGAATTGCTTGCCGCCCGAACCGCCAGCCTCATCGTTGTGGGCCATGTTTCGCTCAAAATAGGAAAAAAGTTTGGTCAAAAAGTTGGTTATTGTCAAGGAACAAGATCATGGTCTCATCATTTAGGGTTTGTCGACACCGAGGCATCCTAAAAGCTAAGCTTTTATCATTTAGGGTTTGTCGATGTCGAGGCACCCTAAAAGCCTAAGCCAAGGCACCCTAGGTTGGGCCTAATCACTTGGAACTAATCACTTGGCTCTATTGCCACCTATGTTGGGTTTATCATCTAGGGTTTATCGATGCTAAGGAGAATTCTAAGTTGGGCCTAATCACTTGGCTCTATTGCCACCTATGGTTTAATGCAGCAAGAAGGGTGGGGCAGTTGATCCTACTTAACTAAGTACTAAGATACCCCGGCCCATGCATTAGTCACAAGTACCCCATATGTCCTATTTTTAGCAAAGTCATGCTAAAATTCACGGAAAATTTTAGCATGACCTTTGCTGAAAATAGGACATATGTAGTACCCGAATTTGCCGGAACGGAAGTTAATCGACATTCCGGCAAACTCAAGGGCCTCTCGGGGTACCTGCAATTTCATGATAAACTGCCAACAAAACACATGGAGTACTTGACACAGTACTTGCCATAGTAATAGTCAATCTGCCTCTGTATGTTTGTGTGTGGTGTCTAGATGCCAGCCACAGGTCAATGGCCATGCCACTACACTGCTCCATGTCACTTCTGCTACTACCAAGCATGGCATGGCCATCTTTGATTCTGTTTCTGATGGAGCTTTGTGCCACTAGGTGGCCTATTTGAAGTGAAATAATCAGCATGGGCAACTGGTATTGGATTCATAGTGTAAATGATGGATGAAAAGGTACTGTGCCCAGGTACAAGATTTAACAATGCAATGCAGATAATCATTTTTTCTCACAGTACTTTTCCCAAGTAATAATAAACTAAATAACTAAGTAATCCAAATGAGGAAACAGAAAATAGCTGGCTGCAACAACATAGCAAGCCTTCACTTACACAAGAATTCATTTCAAGCATCATTTATTATCTGAAACAGGTCATTCTAAAGATACATGATACATCATTTCAGACATCATTTAATATCAGTACAACTAACTAGCAGTACTTAAACAAGTTAAGCTACTGACTACAGTACTGGCTACTCACTTAAGCTAGAAGCTACAAGTTAAACACATTATAACTTGAGTGTAACTCAGGACAAGTTAAACTTAAGCTACAAGATACAAGTTGAACACACACCAGGCAGTTTTTATAATATTATCAGAAAAATATCTTCAGTCTAACTCAGGACAAGAAAAATCTCCACCAAAATAGGACTAGCATTTAAGAGTAATTTCCTCCAGTCAAGCAAAGTTCAAACAAAAACTGACAACACTCTTTTGATTAAGAGCCAAGTCACAACACTCTTTGAAGTTCAAACAAAAACTGACAACACTTGTTTGATCTGTCTCCTCCAAGAAAGAGCCAAGTCAGTCTCACCCAACTAGGGAAACATCAGTTAGACCACTAGCAATTGGGAATACAGAACTGGGGCTAGGTTTTTGCTCTAGCTAGGCAGTAAAACAGAGCATATAGAGGCATTGCCTGCCTCTGCTACAAGTGGGGATGTGAGCAGGATTATCACAATTAGATCACTAGCAAGACTCATAGTTAGGGATTTCACAAAGAAACTCTGTTAAAGTGCCAGAGCCTAACATCTTGCATCATAGAGCAAAGCATTAACCGGGCCAACTCCAAAAGTCACTAACCAGGCGCACAAATTGACTAATGTCTGCTGATCTTAGATACTAATATATACATAAGAGGTCAGATGGTTAAACCCAGCAAGTTCACTTCACAGCCCACGGTACCTAAAAGTAGAACAACCTACAGACTACATAGAGGAGACATCTCAACATCGACCACATCACATTCAGGCTAACTCGGGTGAAAGCTTCTGCAATTCCAGCTTCACCAGAGACCCACCTCTCGGCCTACAGGATCACGGAAGGAACTACCGCTAGTTCTACTAACTGAACTCAACTCCGGCACCACTGCTACTTCTGTCCATCGCCGATTTGCTGGACAAACAGAGTGTTTGCGAGAAGGAAGAGGGGAGAGGAGGCGGAGCTCACCGGGGAGGCGCAAGGAGGCCCTGCGACAGCTTAGTAGCAACAGAGGTGGCCGGAGTTGAGGAAGACAGCGGCGACCCGAGGAAGAAGAGGTGGAGGGGGGTGGAGGGGTCGAGCGTCGTCGCGCCCTGGTTCGGCGGCTCGTCGGCCCGGTGTTGAAGCAGATTCTGCCTGCCGCCTTGCCTGTCGCCTTGCACGGTGGAGCTCGAGCGGAGAAGGCACGGTGGAGTGTCACGGGTTTCTAGGGTTTCGAGGGCTGGGAAGGCGAGGGAGGGGGTGGGTGGGTGCGGTGAAGGCGAGGGAGGGGGTGGATTGGGAGCGGACGGCGATGGGGGGCAGGGCAGGGGCTGACTGGGGGCGGCGACGGAGACGGAGGCGCGGGGGCGCCGGCGGCGTGGGTTAGGGCAGCGGGGGGAAGTGGATCTGGTGAGGGAGAGGGACGAAGGGGATCTGGCGAGAGGGAGGGAATTAGCTAGGGGGGAATCTTACTAATGGCGCACCCGCGGTCGGTGGACCATTAGTAATCTTTTTTTTACATAGCAATGGCGCACCAGGCAGAGGTGCACCATTAGTAATCATTTATATATATATAGCAATGGCGCACCAGCCAGAGGTGCACCATAAGTAATTTATTTTTATTTTTTGTTGCATGTAATAATTTTTTAGAAAATGAATATGAATATGAAACGGTAATATTTTTTATAAAAACAGTAATAATTGTTGTTTAACAACAATTGTAGTATACACTTTTTTATTATTATTTTTTAAAAAATGAAGAGGGGAGAGGAGGCGGAGCTCACCGGGGAGCGGGGGAGGGTGCGGGGGGTGCTCGTCGGGGTGGTGGAGCGGGGGAGGGTGCGGGGGGTGCTCGTCGGTGGTGGTGGAGCGGGGGAGGGTGCGGGGGGTGCTCGTCGGCAGTGGTGGAGCGGGAAGGGTGCGGGGGGTGCTCGTCGGCGGCGGTGGAGCGGGGGAGGGTGCAGTGGGTCATCGGCGGTGGTGGAGCTAGCGGGGGAGGGTGCGGGTGGGATCGAGATCAAGATGGAGGGGGATAGCAATCGAGATAAAGGGGCATCGAGATCGAGATGGGGGGAATCGAGATCGAGATGGAGGGGGATCAAGATCGAGTGTCCTCATGAATATTCAATATTTTATCATATTGAATATGAAAAAATATCATCAAATTTGAAAAAATATACATGAATTCAAAAAGTGCCCATGAAATTTAAAAATATTCATGATATCAAAAAGTGCCCATGAAATACAACCGAGAAATGAAGACTACGATTTAAATACAGTCGATCTTAGCTAGCTATCTATTCATAATCTTCTTGCCCTTCTTTTTCGCAAATGGAGTTCTTCTGTGGAACAGACGTCCTTTAGGTAGGGTGGTCCTGCTTCTTCTTGTGGTGTATGCTGCTACTTCATCGTCGTCGTCATGTTCGATCTTCGGGTCGCCGTACTTGTCGAAGTCTTGCGCATTGGTCCACTTGGGAAGCCAGTACCCATGGCTCATTTTTCGCGGTGACGTTTGCGCCCGCAGTCATGGATTTGGCTTCGGGTATAACCATGGTGGTGAAATACTGGTCTTCTTTTAGGACGCTCTTGGCCCATTTGACACAGAACATCGGGACCTTCTCTCCAGCGTAGCTCAGCTCCCAGATCTCCTCGATACTTCTGTAGTATTTGTCCTTGTCGTTACCGGTGTAGGATTCCATCGTTACCCCGGAGTTCTGATAACCATCGCTCTTCATGTCCTTGTCCTCGGTGTAGAATGTGTAGCCGTTGATATCGTACGCCTCATAGGTCATCAGGTTGTGCTCGGCGCCCTGTGACAAGGCGAATATTAGTTGTTCTTCCACGGAAGAATCCTCATGTAAAGGGTACGACAGAATCTTCTGCTTGAACCAACGCGTGAAACATGAGTTGTGCTCTTTGATTATATCTCCGTCCGTCCTCTGTTGGCCTCGGTCATTGTACGTCTTCTCAATAAAGGTTTTGTGCTCTACCACCCAAGGATCAACCACGTCTATGTGTTGTAGCATGACTAGGTTTGCTCTTTCAAAGTCGGCGAATCGACCCTCGAAGTCGACATGCATTTCGCGGCGACCCTCACGGTGACCCCATCCAGCGAGCCTGCCGAGGTGCCCGTTGACGGGCAGACCAACGGGGTTCTCAATGCCTAGATAATTCGTGCAGTAGGAGATGCACTCTTCGGTCATAAAGCCCCTGGCTATACTTCCCTCTGGACGTGACATGTTGCGAACGTATCCTTTGATGACACCATTCATCTTTTCGAACGGCATCATGCTGTGTAGGAACGTCGGCCCGAGTTGGATGATATCCTCCACGATATGGACCAGCAGATGCACCATAATGTCAAAGAATGCGGGCGGGAAGTACATCTCAAGCTCGCATAGTATCACCACGATCTCTTCCTGTAGCCTTCTGAGTTGCCTCATGCCAACCGACTTCCGAGAGATGACGTCGAAAAAGTAGCATAGGCCAAATAGTGTTTTACGGACGTGTGCGTCCATGATCCCACGAATTGCAACTGGAAGTATCTGCGTCATCAGCACGTGACAGTCGTGAGACTTCATCCCGCTGAACTTCTGCTTCGCTGGGTCTCGGTATCTTCTTAACTTCCCCGCGTAACCGTAAGGAAGTTTTACTCCTACGAGGCAGGTGAAAAACTGCTCGATCTCCTCCTGACTTAGAGTGAAGCACGCGGGAGGGTAGTCATTTCCGGTCTTCTTGGCCTTTTTGCCTTTGTGATGACTTTCTGTGTCCTGCTTCGCCTCATCATCATCATCATCATTAGCGTGAAGCTCCTGCCTGATGCCCATTGATTTCAAGTCTTCCCTTGCTTTCGGCCCATCTTTGGTCCTCTCTGGCATGTTGAGCAGGGTACCAAGCAGACACTCACACACGTTCTTCATGATATGCATGGCATCAAGGCTGTGAGGCACACGGTGGATCTTCCAGCACGGCAAGTCCCAGAAAACAGACCTCGTTTTCCATACCTTCAGCAGCGGCTCTAGCGCCTTTCGCTTCTTTCCCGGCTCTGGCGCCTTTTGCTTCTTTCCCGGCAGTGGTCAATCTTTCCAATTTTTCAACAGCCTGTCTATTTCCTCGCCGCTCCTCGTACGCGGGCGTCTTCGGAGTTTGGTTTCACCATCGAACAGATCCTTGCGTTTCCTCCACGGGTCATCGTCGTGAATCCACATTCGATGTCCCATGAACACGGTTTTCGAAGACCCGGGATCTCTATCTAGCTGGCGATATGTTGTGTCATCCATGCACCTGACGCATCCAGAAAATCCGTGGACCACCTGCCCCACGAGATATCCGTAACCGAGATAGTCGTGCACCGTCGTGAGCAGTGCGGCTCCCATAGGGAAATATTCTTTCTCTGCGGCGTCCCACGTATTGGCTGGCGTTTTCCACAGCGTGTCTAGCTCCTCTTTCAGCAGCCCCAGATACAGATTGATGTCGTTCCCTGGTTGTTTCGGCCCTTCAATTAGCATACTCATGTGAATGTACATCCTCTTCATGCACAACCAGGGGGGAAGGTTGTACATCCACACAAACACAGGCCAGGTGCTATGTGTGCTTCTCTGGCTGCCAAACGGATTGACTCCATCGGTGCTCGCGCCCAGCACGATGTTCCTTGGATCCTTCCCAAATTCTGGGTGTTCGAAGTTCAACGCTTCCCACTGGCTCCCATCCTTTGGGTGACTCAGCATCTTGTCATTTTTATTTATCTCCGGATCATTTGCGTCATCTTCTCGCTTCTTCTCCTCCCTATCCGCGTGCCAACGCGGGAGCTTTGCTACCTTAGGGTCCGCGAAATACCGCTGCAGACGAGGAGTGATCGGAAAGTACCACACCACTTTTTGAGGAGCTTTCTTCCTCTTCTTGTATCGAGTGACGTCGCACACCGGACATATGGTAGACTCCGCGTGTTCGCCCCGATAAATGATGCAATTGTTCATGCACACATGGTATTTCACGTGTGGTAAATCCAGAGGACACATGACTTCCTTCGCTTCCTCGAAACTGGTCGGGCACTTGTTCCCCTTGGGAAGACGTTCGTGCCAAAATGACATGTTCTCATCAAAGCATGCGTCGGTCATTTTGTGTTTTACCTTCATCTCCAAAGCCATGAGCGTTACTTTCAGGCGGGTACCCTCGGGTCTGCATCCTTCATACAATGGAGTAACCGCGTCTATCTCCAGATGATCCATCCTGGCTTTCTCTCGGGCGGCAGCTCTTGCGTTATCCGTCTGCTTGAGAAGCAGCTCTTGAATATGAGGGTCCTACACCCAGCTCATCGATGGTCCATCGTCGTCTACTCCTCCGGCATCTAGATCTTCATGATCATGCCCTTCGTCTGCTCCGGCATCTTCCTCATCATCATGTCCGACATCTTCTACATGATGACTGTGTACAACATCACCATCGTGATCATGTCCTGGAGATTCTTCGTCTTCTCGCCCGCCCGAGCCACGATGGTTGTCTTGCTGCCCTTCCTCATTTCTTGCCCGGCCCCCATGGACGACTTCATAGTCATCTTCTTCACCTTGCCACCGATAGCCATCCATGAAACCATGCAAGAGCAGGTGGTCCCGCACCTTCCCGGAATCCGGGTCCGCAATAAGGCTCTTCAGCTTGCATCTTCGACACGGACATCTTATCTCCGTCTTGTTCTTTTGAAGCATCTCGGCCTTCGCGGAGCTCAAAAACCTATTCACGATGCCTTCGGTCATCATGCGGACCATGGTCGCTTGCAGGGTAGAGCAAAACGATATTTTAGAACCAAGAAAAAATTTGGCATCACTTTCCCTAAAAATAGGACCAAAAAGAATGCATAGTGCCAAAATTCTCGCCGAAACGGAAATGAATCAACATTCTGGCAAAATATTGGCAACTATCTCATTTCAAATACCGGTACCTGCAAACACAAACATATATGCAATACCACAAACATATGCAACACCACAAACATACATAGATCTAGCTAGGCCACAAAAAGTGCATGTGCATGTTGTTGGAGCGAGCTAGGGAGAAAAAAAGTAGATCTACAACATGAAGATAGCTTTCCCCTTACTTACCTATCAAAAAAGGGTAATTTCAACACTTAATTTTGATGAATCTATGGTGCAAATGAGGTGAGGAGGAGGAGGCAGCCGACAATCTTAGAGAAGGAGGTGGGGGGAATGAAGTGGGGAAAGTGAGTGTGTAGGTGTGGTTGTCCAAAAATATCTAGCTGGTCCCAGGTTACTAATGGCGCACCACACAGACATGCGCCATTAGTAACCCAACATACTAATGGCGCACCACACAGACATGCGCCATTAGTAGTTTTGCAAAAAAAGTAAAAAAAATTATACTAATGGTGCACCATGGCACAGTGCGCCATTACTAGTTTAAACTAGTAATGGCGCACTATGCAACGGTGCGCCATTAGTAGTTTTGCAAAAAAGTTAAAAAAATATATAATAGTGGCGCACTCTATGGCTGGTGCGCCATTAGTAGTTCTAACTACTAATGGCGCACTCTGTCCGGATGCACCATTAGTATGTTTGAAAAAATGAAAAAAAAACATTTTGTTACTAGTGGCGCACCGTGTGCCTGGTGCGCCATTAGTGTCTTCCACACTAATGGCGCATCTCCACATGGTGCGCCATTAGTATATAGTAGTGGCGCACCACTTCTCTAGTGCGCCATTAGTGTCAATTTCATCTTTAGCCCTTTTCCTAGTAGTGTGAGCCATGGACATAGCACTATAGGTGGAATAGAATATAATGAGGGGGTTATGTGGAGAAGACAAAAGAGGAGAAAGTCTCACATCAACGAGGCTAATCAATGGGCTATGGAGATGCCCACCGATTGATGTTAATGCAAGGAGTAGGGATTGCCATGCAACGGATGCACTAGAGCTATAAATGTATGAAAGCTCAATAAAAGAACTAGTGGGTGTGCATCCAACTTGCTTGCTCACGAAGACCTAGGGCACTTGAGGAGGCCCATTGTTGGAATATACAAGCCAAGTTCTATAATGAAAAATTCCCACTAGTATAAGAAAGTGACAAAACAAGAGACTCTCTAACATGAAGATTATGGTGCTACTTTGAAGCACAAGTGTGGCAAAGGATAGTAACATTGTCCCTTCTCTCTTTTTCTCTCATTTTTTATGGCCTTTCTCCATTTTTTTGGGGGGGGGGCCTTCTCCTTTTTTTATGGCCTTTCTCTTTATATATATATATATATTCCTCACTTGGGACAATGCTCCAGAAAATGATGATCATCAGACTTCTATTTATTTACAACTCAATGATTACAACTCGATACTAGAACAAAGTATGACTCTATATGAATGCCTCCGGCGGTGTACCGGGATATGCAATGGACCAAGAGTGACATGTATGAAAGAATTATGAATGGTGGCTTTGCGACAAATACTATGTCAATTACATGATCATGCTAAGCAATATGACAATGATGAATGTGTCATGATGAAAGGAATGATGGAAAGTTGCATGGCAATATTTCTCGGAATGGCTATGGAAATGCCATAATAGGTAGGTATGGTGGCTGTTTTGAGGAAGATATAAGGAGGTTTATGTGTGACAGAGCGTATCATATCACGGGGTTTGGATGCACCGACGAAGTTTGCGCCAACTCTCAATGTGAGAAAGGGCAATGCACGGTACCGAAGAGGCTAGCAAGGATGGAAGGGTGAGAGTGCGTATAATCCATGAACTCAACATTAGTCATAAAGAACTCACATACTTATTGTAAAAATCTACAAGTCATCAAAAACCTCGGTACTACGCGCATGCTCCTAGGGGGGTAGACTGGTAGGAAAAGACCATCGCTCATCCCCGACCGCCACTCATAAGGAAGACAATCAAATAACACCTCATGTTTCAAATTTGTTGCATAACGTTTACCATACGTGCATGCTACAGGACTTGCAAACTTAAACACAAGCATTTCTCAATTACACAACTACTCAACTAGCACGACTTTGATATTATTACCTCCATATCTCAAAAAAATCATCAAGCATCAAACTTCTCTTAGTATTCAAAACACTCTTAAGAAAATTTTACTAATCTTGTATACCTAGCATATTAGGATTTTAAGAAAATTACCATGCTATTAAGACTCTCAAAATAATCTAAGTGGAGCATGAGAGATCAATAGTTTCTATAAAACAAATCCATCACCGTGCTCTAAAAGATATAAGTGAAGTACTAGAGCAAAACTATATAACTCAAAAGATATAAGCGTAGCACATAGAGTATTCTAACAAATTCCAAATCATGTATGGCTCTCTCAAAAGGTGTGTACAGCCAGGATGATTGTGGTAAACTAACAAGCAAAGACTCAAATCATACAAGACGCTCCAAGCAAAACACATATCATGTGGCGAATAAAAATATAGCTCCAAGTAAAGTTACCGATAGAAGTAGACGAAAGAGGGGATGCCTTCCGGGGAATCCCCAAGCTTTGGCTTTTAGGTGTCCTTAGATTATCTTGGGGGTGCCATGGGCATCCCCAAGCTTAGGCTCTTGCCACTCCTTGTTCCATAATCCATCAAATCTTTACCCAAATATTGAAAACTTCACAGCACAAAACTTAAAGTAGAAAATCTCGTGAGCTCCGTTAGCGAAAGAAAATAAAAGATCACTTCAAGGTGATGTAATGAACTCATTATTTATTTATATTGGTGTTATACCTACTGTATTCCAACTTCTCTATGGTTTATAGACTATTTTACTAGCCATTGATTCATCAAAATAAGCAAACAACACGTGAAAAACAGAATCTGTCAAAAACAGAACAGTCTGTAGTAATCTGTAGCTAGCGCAAGATCTGGAACTCCAAAAATTCTAAAATAAATTTCTGGACGTAAGGAATTTATCTATTAATCACCTTCAAAAATAATTAACTAAATATCACTTTCCAAATAAAAACTAAAGCAGTTTGTCGGTGTACTAGAGTAGGGGTACCCTAGTATCCCGAACTTGTGCACGGGCAGTCGCAGCATCCCGCGGCAAGGCTTGCCGGGTGATCGCCAAGGTCCTCCGTGGTTCCTTTGGAGCCATTCAAGGACAAAGTATCCAAGCCAAGGAGACAAGACCCCGGCAAGAGGAGCTTGCCGGGAAGGCCAACCAAGGCATCTCAAGGAACTTGCCGCGACGCGCCACGCGTCCCGGCAAGGCCCGGTGAGCGACAAGCTCCCGGACGCGACAAGACAACGACCGCGGCAAGGCGCTTGCCGCGGCAAGCCACCACTCTGTGTCCGCGCTCCAGCACATCCACCAACGTGTCGCTCTGGGACCCTTCCAGGCGTACGTGGCGTGAGGCTGTGCAGCCAGCGGTGCGCGGTGGCAAGCGGCGCTGACAAGATTGCCATCGTGGCGAGCGGTGGCGTCCCTGATGGTCCCTTTTGCACTATTTAGGCGACACAGATGGGCATTTAATGCCCTTGTCCCCTGCCGTCAGGGTTAGGTATGATACACTGTAGCAGGTAGCTGTACCAACCGCAACACCTTTCCATTTTTACCCTTGTCTACGTTGCCACCTGTCGGTGACCCCTTGAGCATATAAAAGGAGGCCCATGCGCAACATAGAGGGGAGGAGGAAGAGAACACTCACGCTCGGTCTCGTTAGCTGCTGGGGTGTACTGTAGCATTCCGCGCTCCCGAGCAAGAACTCAATACAAACCACAAAGCAGGAGTAGGGTTTTACGCATCCGTGCGGCCCGAACCTGGGTAAACTGCTCGTGTGCTTCGCCTCGATCCGCTCTTCGTGCGACCCTCGCCCCCGCCGAACCGAAAGGGACTCGGTCCGCCGGTCCCATAGGTGCTCGTGGATTAGTCCCCCGACATCTTTGGCACGCCAGGTAGGGGACTGAGGTTGTGTGAACCAGATCCGGCGTTCACACGAGCTAGATCTTCATCATCTTCATCGACATGCCGCCGAAGAAGAAGGCTTCGGAGGCGGCTGCTCCGTCCACACCGAACCCACCACCGCCGGAGCAAACGGCTGATGAGGCAGACGCCGGCGGAAGAACAGGCGTCGACGAGGGAGCTCACGGTGCTGCCAGGTCCAAGGACAAGGCTGCGCTGCCCATCAGCGGCGGAGCCGGCTCCCACAATGACCAGGCGCACTCCAAGACCTCGGCGTCCATACATGCCCTGCGCCCATCCCAGGAGGCGCGGGGCCGGCAGCGTCATGGTACTCACGGTACCATGCGTTTGCTGGACCAAGATCGAGCTGGTGGATCTCGGAGTGCTCAAGACCAGCATGCACGCCAACATGCTGGCACGAGCGAGGCACGGTCGCCTAGACGGGATACTGCTCCTTCTAACATAGTTAGAAGTCTGAGCATATCCCGCTCCTCGCACCGTTCGCCACCGCCATCCGCCACTACAGCAGAAGCTTTGGCGCGAGCTCAACTCCTCCTGGACTGCCCTCCAACGGCAGACAAGATCGACGACTGGAGGGCCACCATTCAGAGTCTCATCGGCTTCGCCAACGGCGACACTCAACGGCAGCCGAGCACGTCGCAGCCACGGCAAGTCAGCCAGGCACGAGCCAGTGGCGACAAGACAGGTGGGGGTGCGACCACTGAGCACTCTCCGCCCCGAAGGCCAAGATCGTCGACTCGCCGGATCCACCTCGACAGCGACTCCACCGCGTCATCAGATCCACGAGCTCGTCGCGATCAGCGCCAAGTTCTTCACGATCGACAGCAAGAAGACGCTCGTACTCGCATCGAGCGCCGAAGAGAAGCGCGACGTCAATCGGACCAGTGCGCTGGGCCCTCTGTCGACATGCATGCGCCAGGGGAACCAGGTGACTTGCCGTACACGGTAGGTTGCCCTGCGTTTACTCGTGAGCTGCGGCAAGTCCAGTGGCCCAGCACGAAGAATTTCAAGCCAGACGTACCAGAGAAGTACGACGGCAAGTCGCATCCATCGGAGTTCCTCAGCATCTACACCATCGCGGTGCAGGCTGCCGGGGGGCGGGACGACAAGATCCTTGCCAACTACTTCCCGCTGGTGATCAAGCCCAACGTCAGGTCCTAGCTTATGCACTTGCCGGACAACTCCATATCCTCCTGGGCAGACCTATGCCATCAGTTTGTCGGCGCCTTTACAGGCGGCCACAAACCTCATGGCCAAGAGAGTGACCTTCATCTGCTCGCCCAGAAGGAAGGAGAGCCATTGCGCAAGTACATTCAGAGATTCAGCCGTGTACAGCACAACATCCTAGATGTCCACCCTGCCGCGGTAATCAGCGCGTTCCATCAGAACATGCGTAACCGCAGGATGCGGGAGGAGATGGCGATGTGCAAGATCAGAGACGTCAGTGAGCTGTATGCCCTGGCCGACAAGTGTGCACGTGCTGAGGAAGGGAGGAAACTCCCCGGAGAGAATACAGGAGCAGGAGGATCTGACAGCGAGGATGCTGCCCCGGCAAAGAAATACCGGAGGCAGAACAACAGGAAGAAGAAAGGCAAAGATATGCTAGTCATTGAGCAGACAAAGGGTAAAAATACGAGCGACGCGACAAGGGGAGGGCCCAAGGAGGCGCTGGAGAATCCGGCAAGAAGCGCGCCGGCCGGGGAGGACGCCGCGGCAAGGCCAAGCAGCGGCAAGGAGACAGACCGCCCCGCGGCCGCGACAAGGATGAAGATGATGTCGGGGGACTGATCCACGAACACCTATGGGACCGGCGGGCCGAGTCCCTTTCGGTTCGGTGGGGGCGGAGGTCGCACGAAGAGCAGATCAAGGCGAAACACACGAGCAGTTTACCCAGGTTAGGGCCGCACGGATGCGTAAAACCCTACTCCTGCTTTGTGGTTTGTATTGAGTTCTTGCTCGGGAGGGCCGAGTGCTACAGTACACACTAGCAGCTAACGAGACCGAGCATGAGTGTTCTCCCCCTCCTCTACATTGCACACGGGCCTCCTTTTATATGCTCAAGGGGTCACCGACAGGTGGCAACGGAGACAAAGGGTAAAAATGGAAAGGTGATGCGGTAGGTATAGCTACCTGCTACAGTGTATCATACCTAACCCTGAAGGCAGGGGACAAGTGCATTAAATGCCCGTCTGTGTCACCTAAACAGTGCAAAAGGGACCATCAGGGACGCCACCGCTCGACACGATGGCAATCTTGTCAGCGCCGCTTGCCACTGCGCGCCGCTGGCTGCACAGCCTCCCGCCACGTACGCCTGGAAGGGTCCCCGAGCGACACGTTGGTGGATGTGCTGAAGCGCGGGCACAGAGTGGTGGCTTGCCGCGGCAAGCGCCTTTCCGCGGTCGTTGTCTTGTCGCGTCCGGGAGCTTGTCGCTCACCGGGCCTTGCCGGGACGCGTGGCGCGCCGCGGCAAGTTCCTTGAGATGCCTTGGGTGGCCTTCCCGGCGAGCTCCTCTTGCCGGGGTCTTGTCTCTTTAAGCGCCTTGCCTTGGTTGGCCTTCCTGGCAAGCTCCTCTTGCCGGGGTCTTGTGGTGCCTTGGTTTGGATACTTTGTTCTTGAATGGCTCCAAATGAACCACGGAGGACCTTGGCGGTCACCCGGCAAGCCTTGCCGCGGGATGCTGCGACTGCCCGTGCACAAGTTCGGGATACTAGGGTACCCCTACTCTAGTACACTGACAGGAGCCCCCGGGCCTGGGCAATACACGGTGCCGAGCGATGTTGGGCCAGGCCAAAACAGGCACGGGCACGCGCGGCCTAGGTTACGCCGTATCTTTCTCCGTATCCACCGCGCCCTCCCCAACGGCACGTGTGGAATGCGGCGTCGTGGGAGAGATCGTGGGTGGTTTCTTTATTCGGAAATGCGGAACGTCCGCCCCCTCCCTCTTTATAAGCAGGGGAAACAGGGGTAGTTCGCCCATTCGTCGGTTTGCTGCTTCAATCTCGGAAATCTCCGCCGCTCCCCCATCTTCCCAGAGGCGAAAGAGAGCAGCGCTCCGCCCCCCATCGCCACCAGCACCACCAACGCCGTCAACCTCCTCCACCACTTCCGCCATGGCTCCAAAAGCCGACAAGGGGAAGGTTGTGAAGTCGACCGAGGCGCAGCGGCTTGCGGCGTTGCGAAAGGAGCGGGCGGTCTTCCCCCCCAAGCTCGGCGCGAGGGAGCTGAGGGAGAACTACTACCTCTTCTGGTCAACGGAGACGCGAGCGCATCCGCGCACGAAGGTACTTCCAGCAACCGCTTGGAAGACAGCTCCAAACGGATACCCTTTCTTTGCCTTGTTCTTCTACTGCGGGCTCTGCCCGCCTTTCTCTGAATTCTTCTGCGATATCATGAACACCTACAGGTTCCACCTCCTTGACTTCACCCCCAATGCCGTTCTGACCATGGCAGTTTTCGCACATCTCTGCGAAAACTTTGTCGGAGTCCATCCCAATGTAGCCCTCTTTCGCCATTTCTTTATACCCCGAGTAAAGAGAGGAGAGCCTTTATCCGGCGGAATCGCCTGGATCTCAAGGGCCGGCAAGAAGGAAACTTATCTGGAGGGAGAGTTCTGCGGCAAGTGGGAGGAATGGAGAGCAGACTGGTGCTAGATTGACGAGGAGAACCCGCAGCCGTTTACCACCCAGCGCCAAACCCCAGTAGCACGCAGCAGCAATTGGAGTGACGTGGCCCCGGAAGACGATAGGCTGAAGATTGCCGTCACCCGGATCCTGCGCCTCAGGCTTGCCGGGCTCATTGTAGGCGCTCTTGGCGCAGATTTTCTTCGCCGCCGCATCGCCCCTCTGCAGGAACGAGGAAGACCCGCCTGGGAGTTCAAGAATGCGGCGGATATCATGAGGCTGCGGCCGGGCCTCAACTTCAACTTCACTGTTCTGGAGCTCAACGCGATGCTCCAGGAGCTGTTCAAGTATGACCCCCAACATCCCGAAGTGTTCAGGTTGCCGGGGGGTGTCGTTCCGCTGTGCAACAACTCCGCGCTCGACCGCATCCGTGCAATGATGCCGCTGTGCGACTCACATGGAATTGTCCCAACTTGGCAAGAGCCTGCGGACGACGTCATGCAGCAATTTTTTGATGGCTTGGTAGAAGTGGCGATCCGCCCCGACGAGAAGGACAGCCGATGAGGAGATGACACGCATCGCCACTAGGCTGGAAGAGGCGGCGGCAGCCGCAGCCGCGGGCGAATTTGGATTCACCGTGGAGGAGGCAGATGCAGCAGAGGCGGGAAGCCGTGCCGAGCGAGAGGAGCGCGTCGGCGAGAAAGAACATGCCGGGCGCGGCGCCGGGTCGAGCGAGCCCGCCAAGGATACGAGCGGCTCGCTGGAGATCAACTCGTCTTCCACCTTGGGTTCTTCTTCTTTTGATTTTCTTGGGTTTTTGCTTGACTTTTCTCCCTTTTCCGGCTGTCAGACCCATCTGCTACGGAGCCGATGGAGACCGAGGTTGCTGCCGACGACGTCGCTGCCACTGACGATCCCGCCGGCGCAAAGGCCGCCAAGGCTGCCGCCGCAGCAAATGGCGAGGGGTCTGGCGATCGCACTGACGGCCCTGAGGCCGCAGGAGCGCCAGGCGCTACGTCGACCGCCGACCCGTCCGCCGCTGCCACAGCGCCAGACTCCGAAGAGCCCCAGCCAGGCGTCTACTTGAAGGCCGGCGATGACGTCTTCATCAACCTCCCCTGGGCGTCAAGCTCCAGGGCGCCGGTCGAGGGAGAGATCTTCGACGGGGAGGTGCTCGCCTCTGCTGGGCTGACGTTGGTTGACGCGCCAAGCAGCAGCAGCAACGAGCCCGAGGAAGAGTGGCTGCTGCGGAAGTTGTTGTCGCTCTACCGCGCGCGGCAATCCAAGCTGGAATCCCACGAGGCGCTTGTCGCGAAGGCGGGAGCAGACATCGAGAAGCGCGCGGAGGAGTTCCGGGGTCTCCACCAGGAAGCTCTCCGGTCCCTGGCGGAGGAGCGGGAGCAACTCGCCGAAGAGGAGAAGTCCTTCCTCCTCGAGAAGGCTGAAGTCAGAGAGCAACAGCGGCTTGCCGCTGAGAAGCTGTCTGCGCAGGAGGGCGAGCTGGCGCAGCGGAAGGACAACCTTGACGCCCACGAGGAGGAGCTTGCCGCGCGTGAGGAAAAATTTGGCAGAGCCCTCAAGCAAGCAGAGGATGTTGCCACAGCTGCCGAGGCCGCCAAGAAGGAGCTGGAGACCAAGGTGGCACACCTGGAGGCCGATCTCAAGGCGAGTGGCAAAGAGCTTAGCGCCGCCAAGGACTCCAACGCAGATCTTGCGTTGAAGCTGACCGCTTTGACCAAGACGCTAGACGGCGCCAAGGAGCAGGAGGTGGCCTTGAAGGAGGAGATCAAGGCCGACAAGGCGCTGCTGGAGAGTGCTGCCGCTGCCCAGAACGCTTTTAAGGAGACTGTGGAGCACTGGACGGAGAGTCTTGTGAATGTTGCCGCAGACATTGACAGGGAGCTGGTGCAGCTGGGGATGGAGGATCTCGGGTATCCCTCCGATGAGAACCTCCAACCCAGCGCCAAGCTCGTCTTGTTCTTCAAAGGCATGGCGACAGCCCTCCAGCGACTCCGGGAGAGGATCCCAAAGCAGCTAGCCGACGAGTCGCGCAAGATCTATGCGGGAGCTCTTCAAAAAGTGTTGGTGAAGGTGGCCTTCCGCAATCCAGGCCTCAACCTCACCAACGTCCTCAAGACCCTGCCGCCAGATGCTGATCTGGAGGCGCTCAAGACCCTTGTCGCACCCATTGTGGACAAGGTGAGCGGGATCAAGAGGATCGAAGGCGATCGCGTAGACTAGACCGCCCGCTTCTTCTTTTCTTGTCACTATTTGTCATGTTATGAAAACAATCTGTTAGAGCCGCGACAAGCTATCTTTGTAATATAACTCTATTCTGGGTAATGATTGCAATGTTATTCCCTTTACTTGATTCCTCCCTTTGAATGTTTTTGCCCTACGCTTTTAGGGAACTTGCCGGTGCAGGCACCTTAGCCGCGAGCGCTGAGTGCGGAACGTCAGCAGCCTGCTGGCGGTGCCGTTACCGACAAGAAACCTTGTCGCAACTAGTCGCAGCTCACTTAAGTTGTTGAGCGGACTCGAAACAAAGTAAGGGCGCAATAGCTACGAGTTGGTTCCTCCGCGCACAGGTTTTCCATACAAAGTGCGGTCGTTCAAGGGAGATAACTAAAAAATTTAAAAAAAATCTGATTGCTCAAACATTGGCAACTTAGCTTTTCTGTTGTTTGCTTCCCGGTAAGGCGAAACTTTCTTGAACGACGCCTGGTCCATACCATTATCTTCTCCTTTCCCCCCCGGCAAACTTGTGGGCGAGGGAACCTTCCTTTCCTTGAGAAAAAAGAAAGAAGAGAAAATAAAGATATGGAGCCTTACGGCTCGTTATTGCTTACCGTGGAGAAGGTGCTGCACAAACTGTCAGATAACACATATGCAAAAAATAGAATGCATGAAATTGACAAGATGTGCGGAGCACATGAGCTTTACTTATGCACGGGGTCTGCACCCGGCTTTGTACAAAGGATTACATGCAGCGGCGGCAAGACTTGTACAAAAGGTGGTTGCCGGAACAGGTTCCGGCAGCCGCGCCTTACGGGTAAAACTTACGAAGATGCTCGGTGTTCCAGGAGTTGCTCACCGGAATGCATCTTCGGTCTCAAGGCGGATAGCGCCAGGCCTAGTGACTCGTTTCACCCGGTAAGGGTCTTCCCACTTCGGCGTCAACTTGTTGGAATTCTTGGCGGACTGAACACGCCGAAGAACAAGGTCGCCTTCCTCGAAACTTCTGGCATTAACTTTGCGGCTATGGTAGCGGCACAAAGCTTGCTGGTAGCGAGCAGCTCGTACAGCAGCCTGAAGACGGTCTTCCTCAAGGAGCAGCGTGTCGTCTTGTCGCAGCTGCTCTTGCTCTAGCTCATCATAAGCGAGCACTCGAGGTGACCCGTATACGAGTTCCATGGGGAGAAATGCCTCTGCTCCATAGACTAGAGCGAAAGGTGTCCGGCCAGTGGCTCGATTTGGCGTCGTCCTGATCGACCAAAGAACCACCGGCAGCTCCTCGATCCAGTTTTTTCCGCACTTGTGCAGCCTGTTGAAAGTACTGGTCTTGAGCCCGCGCAACACTTCAGCATTTGCCCTCTCCGCTTGACCGTTGCTTCTCGGGTGAGCAACAGAAGCGAAGCAGACCTTGGCGCCAAGATCTTGGACGTACTGTATGAAGGTGCGGCTCGTAAATTGCGTACCGTTATCGGTGATTATCCTGTTAGGGATCCCGAAGCGGTAAACAATCGACCTGAAGAACTTGACTGCTGACTATGCTGTCACCTTCCTCACTGCTTCCACTTCCGGCCACTTTGTGAACTTGTCGATTGCAACGTACAAGTAGTCAAAGCCCCCGATTGCTCGGGGAAAGGGGCCGAGGATGTCGAGGCCCCAGACCGAAAATGGCCAGGATAAAGGGATTGTCTGGAGAGCTTGAGCTGGTTGGTGTATCTGCTTGGAATGGAACTGGCACGCTTCACACTTGGTTACTTGTGCAGTTGCATCCTGGAGGGCTGTCGGCCAAAAGAAACCTTGCCGGAATGCTTTGCCGGCAGGTGCTCTTGCGCCAATGTGGTGACCACATATGTCTCCATGTATATCTGCCAACAGCTTTTGTCCGTCTTCCCGGTGAATACACTTCAATTTCACACCGTTGAGTCTTCTTCTGTACAGTGTCTTGTCGACAAACTGGTACATACTTGACTGCCGGGCTACTCTTTCCGCTTCTTCTTACTCTTCGGGAAGTTCTCTTGTCTGAAGGAAACGGACAATCTGCTGTGCCCATGCTGGAGCTTGTGGCTCGACAACATGGACTAAAGGCAAATCTGCTGCTGCGGGAACATCCGATTCTACGGCGAGCACCTGTGGCTCTGCCGGAGCTTGACGTTCCCCGGCAAGCTTGCCGGAGCAAAACTTGTCGGGAGCTTCTGCTTCAACGGAACAAATCCTAGGGCTTGCCGGAGCATATTGCTCCTCAGCGCTTTTGGCGTTGATTTTGGGGACCTTCTTGGCGGCGGCTTCGGGAAGCTCTGCTGGAAAATAGTCACCAGAAATCAACTTCCTCTTCTTGCTCTGTCCAGTTGATGGCGTTACGGACGGTTGAGTCAGCTTGAGCACAAAGATCCCTGGTTCCACAGGTAACTTAAGTGCGGCGCACTTTGACAGGCCATCGGCAATGGCGTTCTGAGCTCTTGGAACATGCTCCATCTGTAGGCCGTCAAAGTGCTCTTCTAGCTTTCTCACTTCGTTGACGTAAGCTTCCATCAACGGACTTTGATAACTCTTGTTCACTTGGCGGACGGCAAGCTGTGAGTCACCCCGGACAATGAGCTTCTTGATTCCAAGGTCTGCTGCGATCCTGAGACCGGCAAGCAAGCCTTCATACTCTGCAGTATTGTTTGTTGCTTGCTCCTTGGGAAAGTGCATCTGGACTACGTACTTGAGGTGCTCTCCAGTGGGTGCGATAAGCAGCACGCCAGCACCGGCGCCTTGCAGCGAAAAGGCACCATCAAAGTACATCAGCCACTCTTTGCTTGCTTCGTCGACGGGGATGCTCGTTTCTGGAATTTCTTCATCTGGTGTTGGCGTCCATATTGCTATGAATTCTGGCAATGCTCTGCTTTGGATAGTTGAAGTACTCTCAAACTTGAGGCCAAAGCTTGACAGTTCCAGTGCCCACTCAACAATCCTGCCTGTCGCTTCTGGATTCTGTAGTATCCTCTTCAGCGGAAAGCGAGTGACAACTGTGATCTCATGTGCTTGGAAATAATGGAGCAGCTTTCTCGAGGCTAAGAGAAGGCCGAAAAGCAATTTCTGCACGCCAGAGTACCTTGACCTAGCCCCCTGCAGAAGGGAACTGACAAAGTAAACTGGGCGCTGCACCATTTTCTTCTGTATCTCCTCGCGCATCTGCGCAGATCCATCCTTGTCGGGACCAGAGCTTGCCAGGGAAGCCCCCTGCTTGTCGCTGGATGTGCCTGCCGTGGTTGCTGGATCGTCATCTGCCTCCCTCTCTGCTACTAACGCAGCACTAACCACTTGATTGGTTGCTGCTATATACAGCAGCAACTTCTCAAGTGGTTTAGGTGCGACAAGTATTGGAGGGGAGGACAGGTATCTCTTCAAGTCTTGCAGCGCAGCCTCCGCTTCCGGAGTCCATTTCACTGGACCTGCCTTTTTCAATAATTTGAAAAATGGCAGGGCGCGCTCAGCAGACCAAGAGATAAACCTGCTGAGAGCAGCCACGCAACCGGCAAGTCTTTGTACATCGTTGACGCGCTTTGGTGCTTCAATCTGCTCAATGGCCTTGATCTTGTCGGGATTGGCTTCAATTCCCCGCTGTGACACGAAGAACCCGAGAAGCTTGCCGGAGGGGACTCCAAACACACACTTCTCTGGGTTGAGCTTGAGGCTCATCTTGCGCAGATTTGCAAAGGTCTCGTCTAAATCTTGAATCAGAGTTGCCTTGTCCTTGCTCTTGACCACTATGTCATCCACGTAGGCTTCCACATTTTTGTGTATTTGTGGCTCAAGAGCGACATGGACTACTCTTGCAAATGTTGAACCAGCATTCTTTAAACCGAAAGGCATCCGTATGAAACAGTACGTGCCACATGGAGTAATGAATGCGGTCTTCTCCTCATCCTCTTCTGCCATGAAGATCGGATGATATCCTGAGTATGCGTCAAGAAATGAAAGCAAGTCACATCCGGCCGTGGAGTCAACAATCTGGTCAATGCGCGGCAAATGAAATGGGTCTTTGGGACAAGCTTTGTTAACATCGGTAAAGTCGATACAAAGTCTCCATTTCCCGTTCGCCTTGCACACGACTACAGGATTGGCCAGCCACGTAGGATGGAGCACTCCTCTGACAAGGCCTGCTGCTTCCAATTTCTTGATCTCTTCTGCGATGAATTCTTGGCGCTCCACTACTTGCTTCCTGATCTTCTGATTGACGGGCCGCGCATGAGGACAAATGGCAAGACGGTGCTCAATTACTTTCCTGGAAACACCGGGGATGTCAGACGGTTGCCACGCAAACACGTCGACATTCGCCCGCAGGAAAGCAATGAGCGTGCTTTCCTATTTAGGGTCGAGAGTGGCACTGATGGTGAAGGTACCACCAGTGCCGTCCTCCTTGGCGGACACCTTCTTGGTCTCTAGCGGAGCTGCCATTGTCTTCTTACACTTGCCGGTGGAGCTCGATGGTGCGTCCTCGACGGCGGCGCAGCACTCCGAAGAGGTGCGCTTGCCGGAGTGGGCATCAGAACTCTTGCCGGACTTGGTCTTCTTCTTCCCCCCGGGAGCTTCAATGGCAAGTGACTTGCAATCTGCTGCGGCTGCTGCTTCCCGGTAGATCTTGTCGGCGCAGATAAGAGCATCCTTCTTGTCGCCAGGGAAAGAGATGACGCTTATCGGGCCTGGCATCTTCAGCATGTTGTATGCGTAGTGAGAGGCTGCCATGAACTTGGCGAGTGCTGGACGGCCAAGTATCCCATTGTAAGGCAATGGAATATCGGCAATGTCAAAAATGACTCTCTCAGTCCTGAAGTTCAACTCGCTGCCAAATGTTACTGGCAACGTGACCTTCCCCTTCGGCTTGCTCCGAAGAGGAGATCAGGTTCAAGCCGGCCCCGCCGTCAACTAACATCTTAGTGACCTTGAGGTTGCGGATAGTTGGTGAAACCAACATCGGCAAGCACCCGACCGCAGTTGTGCGGTCAGGGTGGTCCTCAATATCAAAGATGATAGGCGTGCTGGACCATTTCAGAAGCTTGCGTGACTCGACAGGTGGTTCTGCCGCATTGAGTTCCCGCACCCACTTCTTGAGTTGGCGGTGCGAAGTATGCAGAGAAGCACCGCCGTCAACACACAAGACCTCTGTGGCTTTCTGGAACTCCTACTCACTGGTCTCAACATCATCCATGTCTTCGTCGTCGTCATCGTCTTCATCCTTGTCGCGGCCGCGGGGAGGTCTGTCTCCTTGCCGCTGCTTGGCCTTGCCGCGGCGTCCTCCCCGGCCGGCGCGCTTCTTGCCAGATTCTCCAGCGCCTCCTTGGGCCCTCTCCTTATCTCGTCGCTCGTACTCAGCCTTTTGCTGCTGGACAAGCTGCTCGACCTTCTTGCAGCTCTGGAGGTCATGGCCCTTGGTGCGGTGGATCTTGCAGTACTGCTTGTCGGTGCCGTCCTGCTTGTCGGCGACCGCCACAGCCTGGCAGTTGGTGCATGCAGCAATCTCCTTGCCGGAGCTACCAACTTTGGCTTTCTTGGCGCCACCTTCGTTGCTGGACTGCTCAACGACTAGCACATCTTTGCCTTTCTTCTTCCTGTTCCGCGCCGGTTTTTCTTTGCCGGGGCAACATCCTCACTGTCAGATCCTCCAGCTCCTATATTCTCTCCGGGGAGTTTCCTCCCTTCTTCAGCACGTGAACACTTGTCGGCCAGGGCATACAGCTCACTGACGTCTCTGATCTTGCACATCACCATCTCCTCCCGCATCCTGCGGTTACGCATGGTCTGATGGAATGCGCTGATGACCGCGGCAGGGTGGACATCTGGGATGTTGTGCTGTACACGGCTGAATCTCTGAATGTACTTGCGCAGGGGCTCTCCTTCCTTCTGGGCGAGCAGATGAAGGTCACTCTCTTGGCCATGAGGTTTGTGGCCGCCTGTAAAGGCACCGACAAACTGATGGCATAGGTCTGCCCAGGAGGATATGGAGTTGTCCGGCAAGTGCATGAGCCAGGACCTGACGTTGGGCTTGAGCACTAGTGGGAAGTAGTTGGCAAGGATTTTGTCGTCCCGCCCCCCGGCAGCCTGCACCGCGATGGTGTAGATGCTGAGGAACTCCGACGGATGCAACTTGCCGTCGTACTTCTCTGGTACGTCTGGCCTGAAATTCTTCATGCTGGGCCACTGGACTTGCCACAGCTCACGAGTAAACGCAGGGCAACCTACCGCGTACGGCAAGTGGCCTGGTTCCCCTGGCGCATCCATGTCAACAGAGGGTCCAGCGCGCTGGTCCGATTGACGTCGCGCTTCTCTTCGGCGCTCGATGCGAGTACGAGCGTCTTCTTGCTGTCGTTCGTGAAGAACTTGGCGCTGATCGCGACGAGCTCGTGGATCTGATGACGCGGTGGAGTCGCCGTCGAGGTGGATCCGGCGAGTCGGCGATCTTGGCCTTCGGGGCGGAGAGTGCACAGTGGTTGCACCCCCACCGGTCTTGTTGTCACCGGCCCGTGCCTGGCTGACTTGCCGCGGCTGCGACGTGCTCGGCTGCCGTTGAGTGTCGCCGCTGGCGAAGCCGATGAGATTCTGAATGGTGGCCCTCCAGTCGTCGATCTTGTCTGCCGTTGGAGGGTAGTCCAGGAGCAGTTGAGCTCGCGCCAAAGCTTCTGCTGCATTGGCGGGTGGCGGTGGCGAACGGTGCGAGGAGCGGGATATGCTCGGACTTCTAACTATGTTAGAAGGAGCAGTATCCCGTCCAGGCGACCGTGCCTCGCTCGTGCCAGCATGTTGGCGTGCATGCTGGTCCTGAGCACTCCGGTCCAGCAAACGCATGGTACTGTGAGCCCCATGACACTGCCGGTCCCGCGCCTCCTGAGATGGGCGCGGTGCATGTACGGACGCCGAGGTCTTGGAGTGCGCCCGGTCGTTGTGGGAGCCGGCTACGCCGCCGATGGGCAGCGCAGCCTCGTCCTTGGACCTGGCAGCACCGTGAGCTCCCCCGTCGACGCCCGTTCTTCCGCCGGTGTCCGCCCCATCAGCCGTTTGCTCTGGTGGTAGCGGGGCGGACGGAGCAGCCGCCTCCGAAGCCTTCTTCTTCGGCGACATGTTGATGAAGATGATGAATATCTAGCTCGCGTGAACGCCGGATCTGGTTCACACAACCTCGACGCCCCCTACCTGGCGCGCCAAAGATGTCGGGGGACTGATCCACGAACACCTATGGGACCGGCGGGCCGAGTCCCTTTCGGTTCGGTGGGGGCAGAGGTCGCACGAAGAGCAGATCGAGGCAAAACACATGAGCAGTTTACCCAGGTTCGGGCCGCACGGATGCGTAAAACCCTACTCCTGCTTTGTGGTTTGTATTGAGTTCTTGCTCGGGAGCGCCGAGTGCTACAGTACACACCAGCAGCTAACGAGACCGAGCGTGAGTTTTCTCCTCCTCTACGTTGCACACGGGCCTCCTTTTATATGCTCAAGGGGTCACCGACAGGTTGCAACGGAGACAAAGGGTAAAAATGGAAAGGTGATGCGGTAGGTACAGCTACCTGCTATAGTGTATCATACCTAACCCTGACGGCAGGGGACAAGGGCATTAAATGCCCGTCTGTGTCGCCTAAACAGTGCAAAAGGGACCGTCAGGGACGCCACCGCTCGCCACGATGGCGATCTTGTCAGCGCCGCTTGCCACTGCGCGCTGCTGGCTGCACAGCCTCCCGCCACATACGCCTGGAAGGGTCCCAGAGCGACACGTTGGTGGATGTGCTGGAGCGCGGGCACAGAGTGGTGGCTTGCCGCGGCAAGCGCCTTTCCGCGGTCGTTGTCTTGTCGCGTCCGGGAGCTTGTCGCTCACCGGGCCTTGCCGGGACGCGTGGCGCGCCGCGGCAAGTTCCTTGAGATGCCTTGGGTGGCCTTCCCGGCAAGCTCCTCTTGCCGGGGTCTTGTCTCTTTAAGTGCCTTGCCTTGGTTGGCCTTCCCGGCAAGCTCCTCTTGCCGGGGTCTTGTGGTGCCTTGGTTTGGATACTTTGTTCTTCAATGGCTCCAAAGGAACCACGGAGGACCTTGGCGGTCACCCGGCAAGCCTTGCCGCGGGATGCTGCGACTGCCCGTGCACAAGTTCGGGATACTAGGGTACCCCTACTCTAGTACACCGACAGATGACGACGACGACGAAGACATGGATGATGTCGAGACCAGTGAGCAGGAGTTCCAGAAAGCCGCAGAGGTCTTGTGCGTTGACGGCGGTGCTTCTCTGCATACTTCACACCGCCAACTCAAGCAGTGGGTGCGGGAAGTCAATGCGGCGGAACCACCTGTCGAGTCACGCAAGCTTCTAAAATGGTCCAACACGCCTATCACCTTTGATATTGAGGACCACCCTGATCGCACAACTGCGGTCGGGTGCTTGCCGATGTTGGTTTCACCAACTATCCGCAACCTCAAGGTCACTAAGATGCTAGTTGACAGCGGGGCCGGCTTGAACTTGATCTCCTCCGCTGTACTCCACAAACTCCAGATCCCTCACAGCGAGCTTGAAGAGACCGGCACATTCCAAGGAATCAACCCGGGAAGGAGCAAGCCGAAGGGGAAGGTCACGTTGCCAGTAACATTTGGCAGCGAGGTGAACTTCAGGACTGAGAGGGTCACTTTTGACGTTGCCGATTTTCCATTGCCTTACAATGGGATACTCGGCCGTCCAGCACTCGCCAAGTTCATGGCAGCCTCTCACTACGCATACAACATGCTGAAGATGCCAGGCCCGATAAGCGTCATCTCTGTCCCTGGCGACAAGAAGGATGCTCTTATCTGCGCCGACAAGATCTACCGGGAAGCGGCGGCTGCAACAGATTGCAAGTCACCTGCCGTTGAAGCTCCCCGGGGGAAGAAGAAGACCAAGTCCGGCAAGAGTTCTAATGCCCACTCCGGCAAGCGCACCTCTTCGGAGTGCTGCGCTGCCGTCGAGGGCGCACCATCGAGCTCCACCGGCAAGTGTAAGAAGACAATGGTAGCTCCGCCAGAGACCAAGAAGGTGTCCGCCAAGGAGGACGGCACTGGTGGTACCTTCACCATCAGTGCCACTCTCGACCCTAAATAGGAAAGCGCGCTCATTGCTTTCCTGCGGGCGAACGTCGACGTGTTTGCGTGGCAACCGTCTGACATCCCCGGTGTACCCAGGAAAGTAATTGAGCACCATCTTTCCATGTGTCCTCATGCGCGGCCCGTCAAGCTGAAGGTCAGGAAGCAAACAGTGGAGCGCCAAGAATTCATCGCAGAAGAGATCAAGAAGTTGGAAGCAGCAGGCCTTGTCAGAGGAGTGCTCCATCCTACGTGGTTGGCCAATCCTGTAGTCGTGCGCAAGGCGAACGGGAAATGGAGACTTTGTATCGACTTTACCGATGTTAACAAAGCTTGTCCCAAAGACCCATTTCCTTTGCCGCACATTGACCAGATTGTTGACTCCACGGCCGGATGTGACTTGCTTTCATTTCTTGACGCATACTCAGGATACCATCAGATCTTCATGGTAGAAGAGGATGAGGAGAAGACCGCATTCATCACTCCATGTGGCACGTACTGTTTCATACGGATGCCTTTCGGTTCAAAAAATGCTGGTTCAACATTTGCAAGGGTAGTCCATGTCGCTCTTGAGCCACAAATACACAGAAATGTGGAAGCCTACATGGATGACATAGTGGTCAAGAGCAAGGACAAGGCAACTCTGATTCAAGATTTAGACGAGACCTTTGCAAATCTGCGCAAGATCAGCCTCGAGCTCAACCCCGAGAAGTGTGTGTTTGGAGTCCCCTCTGGCAAGCTTCTCGGGTTCTTCGTGTCTCAGCGGGGAATCGAAGCCAATCCCGACAAGATCAAGGCCATTGAGCAGATTGAAGCACCAAAGCGCATCAAGGATGTACAAAGACTTGCCGGTTGTGTGGCTGCTCTCAGCAGGTTTATCTCTAGGTCTGCTGAGCGTGCCCTGCCGTTTTTAAAAATATTGAAAAAGGCAGGTCCAATGAAATGGACTCCGGAAGCGGAGGCTGCACTGCAAGACTTGAAGATATACCTGTCCTCCACTCCAACACTTGTCGCACCTAAGCCACAAGAGAAGTTGCTTCTGTATATAGCGGCAACCAATCAAGTGGTTAGTGCTGCGTTAGTAGCAGAGAGGGAGGCGGATGACGAGCCAGCAACCATGGCAGGCGCATCCAGCGACAAGCAGGGGGCTTCCCCGACAAGCTCTGGTCCCGACAAGCATGGATCTGCGCAGACGCGCGAGGAGATACAGAAGAGAATGGTACAACGCCCAGTTTACTTTGTCAGTTCCCTTCTGCAGGGGGCTAGGTCAAGGTACTCTGGCGTGCAGAAATTGCTTTTCGGCCTTCTCATGGCCTCGAGAAAGCTGCGCCATTACTTCCAAGCACATGAGATCACAGTTGTCACTCATTTTCCGCTGAAGAGGATACTACAAAATCCAGAAGCGACAGGCAGGATTGTTGAGTGGGCACTGGAACTGTCAAGCTTTGGCCTCAAGTTTGAGAGTACTTCAACTATCCAAAGCAGAGCATTGGCAGAATTCATAGCAGAATGGACGCCAACACCAGATGAAGAAATTCCAGAAAAGAGCATCCCCGTCGAGGAAGCAAGCAAAGAGTGGCTGATGTACTTTGATGGAGCCTTTTCGCTGCAAGGCGCCGGCGCTGGCGTGCTGCTTGTCGCACCCACCGGAGAGCACCTCAAGTACGTAGTCCAGATGCATTTTCCCAAGGAGCAAGCAACAAACAATACTGCAGAGTATGAAGGCTTGCTTGCCGGTCTCAGAATCGCGGCAGACCTTGGGATCAAGAAGCTCATTGTCAGGGGTGACTCGCAGCTTGTCGTCCGCCAAGTGAACAAGAGTTATCAGAGTCCGTTGATGGAAGCCTATGTCGACGAAGTGAGAAAGCTAGAAGAGCACTTTGACGGCCTACAGATGGAGCATGTTCCAAGAGCTCAGAATGCCATTGCCGATGGCCTATCAAAGTGCGCCGCACTTAAGTTACCTGTGGAACCAGGGATCTTTGTGCTCAAGCTGACTCAACCGTCTGTAATGCCATCAACTGGATAGAGCAAGAAGAGGAAGTTGATTTCTGGTGACTATTTTCCGGCAGAGCTTCCCGAAGCCGCCGCCAAGAAGGTCCCCAAGATCAACGCCAAGAGCGCTGAGGAGCAGTCTGCTCCGGCAAGCCCTAGGGTTTGTTCCGTTGAAGCAGAAGCTCCCGACAAATTTTGCTCCGGCAAGCTTGCCTGGGAACGTCAAGCTCCGGCAGAGCCGCAGGTTCTTGCCGTAGAAGCGGATGTTCCGCAGCAGCAGATTTGCCTTTAGTCCTTGTTGTCGAGCCACAAGCTCCAGCATGGACACAACAGATTGTCCGTTTCCTTCAGACAGGAGAACTTCCCGAAGAACAAGAAGAAGCGGAAAGAGTAGCCCGGCAGTCAACTATGTACCAGTTTGTCGACAACACACTGTACAGAAGAAGACTCAACGGTGTGAAATTGAAGTGTATTCACCAGGAAGACGGACAAAAGCTGTTGGCAGAGATACATGGAGGCATATGTGGTCACCACATTGGCGCAAGAGCACATGCCGGCAAAGCATTCCGGCAAGGTTTCTTTTGGCCGACAGCCCTCCAGGATGCAACTGCACAAGTAACCAAGTGTGAAGCGTGCCAGTTCCATTCCAAGCAGATACACCAACCAGCTCAAGCTCTCCAGACGATCCCTTTATCCTGGCCATTTTCGGTCTGGGGGCTCGACATCCTCGGCACCTTTCCCCGAGCAGTCGGGGGCTTTGAGTACTTGTACGTTGCAATCGACAAGTTCACAAAGTGGCCGGAAGTGGAAGCAGTGAGGAAGGTGACAGCACAGTCAGCAGTCAAGTTCTTCAGGTCGATTGTTTGCCGCTTCGGGATCCCTAACAGGATAATCACCGACAAGGGTACGCAATTCACGAGCCGCACCTTCATGCAGTATGTCCAAGATCTTGGCGCCAAGGTCTGCTTCGCTTCTGTTGCTCACCCGAGAAGCAACGGTCAAGCGGAGAGGGCAAATGCTGAAGTGCTGCGTGGGCTCAAGACCAGGACTTTCGACAGGCTGCACAAGTGCGGAAGAAACTGGATCGAGGAGCTGCTGGTGGTTCTTTGGTCGATCAGGACGACGCCAAATCGAGCCACTGGCCAGACACCTTTCGCTCTAGTCTATGGAGCAGAGGCAGTTCTCCCCACGGAACTCGTATACGGGTCACCTCGAGTGCTCGCTTATGATGAGCTTGAGCAAGAGCAGCTGCGACAAGATGACGCGCTACTCCTTGAGGAAGACCGTCTTCAGGCTGCTATACGAGCTGCTCGCTACCAGCAAGCTTTGCACCGCTACCATAGCCGCAAAGTTAATGCCAGAAGCATCGAGGAAGGCGACCTTGTTCTTCGGCGTGTTCAGTCTGCCAAGAATTCCAACAAGTTGACGCCGAAGTGGGAAGGCCCTTACCGGGTGAAACGAGTCACTAGGCCTGGCGCTGTCCGCCTTGAGACCGAAGATAGCATTCCGGTGAGCAATTCCTGGAACATTGAGCATCTTCGTAAGTTTTACCCGTAAGGCGCGGTTGCCGGAACCTGTTCCGGCAACCACCTTTTGTACAAGTCTTGCCGCTGTTGCATGTAATCCTTTGTACAAAGCCCGCAGACCCCGTGCATAAGTAAAGCTCATATGCTACGCACATCTTGTCAATTTCATGCTTTCTATTTTTTGCATATGTGATCTGACACTTTGTGCAGCACCTACTCCCCGGTAAGCAATAACGAGCCGTGAGGCTCCATATCTTTATTTTCTCCTCTTTCTTTTTTCTCAAGGAAAGGAAGGTTCCCTCGCCCACAAGTTTGCCGGGGGGGAAAGGAGAAGATAATGGTATGGACCAGGCGTCGTTCAAGAAAGTTTCGCCTTACCAGGAAGCAAACAACAGAAAAGCTAAGTTCCCAAAGTTTGAGCAATCAGATTTTTTAAATTTTTAAGTTATCTCCCTTGAACGACCGCACTTTGTATGGAGAACCTGTGCGCGGAGGAACCAACTCGTAGCTAGTTGCGCCCTTACTTTGTTTCAAGTCCGCTCAACAACTTAAGTGAGCTGCGACTAGTTGCGACAAGGTTTCTTGTTGGTAGCGGCACCGCCAGCAGGCTGCTGACGTCCCGCACTCAGCGCTCGCGGCTAAGGTGCCTGCACAGGCAAGTTCCCTAAAAGCGTAGGGCAAAAGCATACAAAGGGAGGAATCAAGTAAAGGGAATAATATTGCAATCATTACCCAGAATAGAGTTATATTACAAGGTAGCTTGTCGCGGCTCTAACAGATTGTTCTCATAACATGACCAGCAGCGACAAGAAAAGAAGAAAACGGGCGGCCTAGTCTACGCGATCGCCCTCGATCCTCTTGATCCCGCTCACCTTGTCCACAATGGGTGCGACAAGGGTCTTGAGCGCCTCCAGATCAGCATCCGGCGGCAGGGTCTTGAGGACATTGGTGAGGTTGAGGCCCAGGTTGCGGAAGGCCACCTTCACCAACACCTTTTGAAGAGCTCCCGCGCAGATCTTGCGCGACTCGTCGGCCAGCTGCTTTGGGATCCTCTCCCGGAGTCGCTGGAGGGCCGTCGCCACACCTTTGAAGAACAAGATGAGCTTGGCGCTGGGTTGGAGGTTCTTGTCGGAGGGACACCCGAGATCCTCTATCCCCAGCTGCGCCAGCTCCCTGTCAATGTCTGCGGCAACATTCACGAGACCCTCCGTCCAGTGCTCCACATTCTCCCTAAAAGCATTTTGGGCGGCGGTAGCACTCGCCAGCAGCGCCTTGTCGGCCTTGATCTCCTCCTTCAAGGCCACCTCCTGCTCCCTGGCGCCGTCCAGCGTCTTGGTCAAAGTGGTCAGCTTCAACTCAAGATCTGCGTTGGAGTCCTTAGCGGCGCTGAGCTCCTTGCCCTTCTCGGCGAGACGAGCCTGCAGCTCTGAGTGGCTGTAGGCATCCTTCTCCCACTCACGCTTGAGCGCAGCAAGCTCCTCACCGCTCGCCTTGAGATCGGCCTCCAGCTACGCCACCTTCGTCTCCAGCTCCTTCTTGGCGGCCTCGGCGGCTGCGGCAGCATCCTCCGCTTGCTTGAGGGCTCCGCCAAATGTTCGCTCGCGTGCGGCAAGCTCCACCTCGTGGGCGTCAAGGTTGACCTTCCGCTGCACCAGCTCGCCCTCCTGCGCAGACAGCTTCTCAGCGGCAAGCCGCTGTTGCTCTTCAACTTCGGCCTTCTCGAGGAAGAAGGCCTTCTGCTCTTCGGCGAGTTGCTCCCGCTCCTCTACCAGGGACCGAAGAGCTTCCTGGTTGAGACCCCGGAGCTCCTCCGCGCGCTTCTCGATGTCCGCTCCCGCCTTTATGACAAGCGCCTCGCGGGATTCCAGCTTGGCTTGCCGGGCACGATAGAGCGACACCAGCTTCCGCAGCAGCCGCTCCTCCTCAGGCTCGCTGCTACTGCTGCTCGGCGCGTCAACCAGCGTCAGCCCAGCGGAGGCGAGCACCTCTCTGTCAAAGCTCTCTCCCTCGACCGGCGCCCTGGAGCTTGACACCCAGGGGAGGTTGATGAAGACGCCATCGCGGGCCTTCAAGTAGACGCCTAGCTGGGGCTCTTCGGAGCCTGGCGCTGTGGCAGCGGCGGACGGGTCGGCGGTCAACGTAGCGCCTGGCGCTCCTGCGGCCTCAGGGTCGTCAGTGCGATCGCCAGACCCCTCGCCAGCTGCTGCGGCGGCAGCTTTGGCGGCCTCGTCGCCGGCGGGATCATCAGCGCCGGCTGCTTCTTCAGTGGCAGCGGCGTCGTCGGCAGCAACCTCGGTCTCCATCGGCTCCGCAGCAGATGGGTCTGATGGCCGGAAAAGTGAGAAAAGTCAAGCAAATACCCAAAAAGAAGAAGAACCCAAGGGAAGCTTTGAAGAGAAGATTACCTGTACTGGGTTCGGCAGTCGTAGTCTCCGCCGCTGGGGGGGACGTCGGTGCTGTCCCTTGCCGGAGAACTCTCCCTTGCCGGAGGACTCTCCCTTGGCATTTCGGGGACGGCCTCCGGGCGCTCCTGGTGGGGCTGCTCTGCTCCTACACAAACCAACAGTCAGATGTTAGCAAAGAAAGAGTATCCATGCGCGCCTAACAGCGGAAAGCGAACCATATACTTACGCTGGGGGCTGCTCTGGAGGACAGTTGCCGGGTCCGGCAAGGTTGTCTCGGACGCATCCCCTGCTGTCGCGGTGGGTTCGTCCTCGATGACAATCACCGGGACCTTGGCTCTCTTCGCTGCTCTCTGGGCCAGAGTCCTAAAAAGGAATAAGTTCATAGTAAAGCAAATGAGATACAAGACAAAACAGCAAGAATTGAAGAACTACAAGTACAACAAGAGAATCTTACTCTTCTTCTTCCTCGTCGGAGCTGAACGCGGAGAAGTCGAAGTCCGGCTCACGTCCGGCGCGAGGAGGCGGAGGAGTAGTCTCCCTTGGCCGCTTGGCGGGAACAGTGGCGGTGGTCTGAGACGACCCCGCTCCGGCTGTCGCCGCGGCGCGAGAAGCGGCAGGAGCAGAAGCGGTGGTCCGGGTGGACCTCGCTCCAGTTGCCGCAGCAGTGTGAGGTGCTCCCGCGGCAACAGTGCTTGCCACGGTGGAGCGTGTCGCGCGGCGCGGCGACTGTTGACTCGCCCGCCGCCCCGCTATGTCCCCGGCCTTGCGGAGATGCCTTCTTGGTGGGGATGGAGGCTCTGCTTGCGGCGAGCTGCCTGAAGATGAGGAGGAAGAGGGGTTGATCTTCAGCGAGCCGCTCGTATCCTCGGCGGGCTCGATCGACTCGACGTCATGCCCGGCAAGCTCTTTCTCGCCGACGAGCTCCTCTCGCTCGCCACGGCTTGCCGCCTCTGCAGCCTCTGCCTCCTCCACGGTGAATCCAAATTCGCCCGCGGCTGCGTCTGCCGCCGCCTCTTCCAGCCTAGTGGCGATGCGTGTCATCTCCGAATCGGTGGTGTCGCGGGTGAGGCCATTCTTTTCGTCGGAGCGGACCGGCACTTCTACCAAGCCATCAAAGAACTCCTGCACGACGTCGTCTGCAGGCTCTTGCGAAGTTGGGACAATTCCATGCGAATCGCACAGCGGCATCATTTCACGGATGCGGTCGAGCGCGGAGCTGTTGCACAGCGGAACGACACCCGTCGGCAACCTGAACACTTCGGGATGTTGAGGGTCGTACTTGAACAGCTCCTGGAGCATCGCGTTAAGCTCCAGAACAGTGAAGTTGAAGTTGACGCCCGGACGCAGCCTCATGATATCCGTCGCATTCTTGAATTCCCAGGAGGGTCTCCCCCGTTCCTGCAGGGGGGCGATGCGGCGGCGAAGAAAATCTGCGCCAACAGCGCCTACAGTGAGCTCGGCAAGCCTGAGGCGTTGGATCCGGGTGACGGCAATCTTCAGCATATCGTCTTCCGGGGCCACGTCACTCCAATCGCTGTCGCGTGCTACTGGGGCTTGGCACCGGGTGGTAAACGGCTGTGGGTTCTCCTCGACAATCCAGCACCAGTCTGCTCTCCATTCCTCCCACTTGCCGCGGAACTCTCCCTCCAGATAAGTGTCCTTCTTGCCGGCCCTCGAGATCTAGGCGATTCCGCCGGATAAAGGCTCTCCTCTCTCTACTCGGGGCATAAAGAAGTTGCGAAAAAGGGCTACATTGGGATAGACTCCGACAAAGTTTTCGCAGAGATGTGCGAAAACTGCCATGGTCAGAACAGCATTGGGGGTGAAGTCAAGGAGGCGGAACCCGTAGGTGTTCATAATATCGCAGAAAAACTCAGAGAAGGGCGGGCAGAGCCCGCAGTAGAAGAACAAGGCGAAGAAAGGATATCCGTTTGGAGCCATTTTCCAAGCGGCGGCTGGAAGTACCTTCGTGCGTGGATGCGCTCGCATCTCCGTCGACCAGAAGAGGTAGTAACTCTCCCTCAGCTCCCTCGCGGCGAGCTTGGGGGGAAGATTGCCCGCTCCTTTCGCAGCGCCGCAAGCCGCTGCGCCTCGGTCGACTACACAACCTTCCCTTTTTCGGCTCTCGGAGCCATGGCGGAGGTGGTGGAGGAGGTCGACGGCGTTGGTGGTGCTGGTGGCGATGGGGGGCGGGGCGCTGCTCTCTTTCGGCTTTGGGAAGACGAGGGAGCGGCGGAGGTTTCCGAGATTGGAGTAGCAACCGGCGAATGGGCGAACTACCCCTGTTTCCCATGCTTATAAAGAGGGAGGGGCGGACGTTCCGCCTTTCCGAATAAAGAAACCACCCACAATCTCTCCCACGACGCCGCATTCAACGCGTGTCGTTCGGGGAGGGCGCGGTGGATACGGGGAGAGATACAGCGTAACCCAGGCCGCGCGTGCCCGTGCCCTGTTTTGGGCCTAGCCCAACAGCGCTCGGCACCGTGTATGGCCCAGGCCCGGGGGCTCCTGTCGGTGTACTAGAGTAGGGGTACCCTAGTATCCCGAACTTGTGCACGGGCAGTCGCAGCATCCCGCGGCAAGGCTTGCCGGGTGATCGCCAAGGTCCTCCGTGGTTCCTTTGGAGCCATTCAAGGACAAAGTATCCAAGCCAAGGAGACAAGACCCCGGCAAGAGGAGCTTGCCGGGAAGGCCAACCAAGGCATCTCAAGGAACTTGCCACGACGCGCCACGCGTCCCGGCAAGGCCCGGTGAGCGACAAGCTCCCGGATGCGACAAGACAATGACCGCGGCAAGGCGCTTGCCGCGGCAAGCCACCACTTTGTGTCCGCGCTCCAGCACATCCACCAACGTGTCGCTCTGGGACCCTTCCAGGCGTACGTGGCGGGAGGCTGTGCAGCCAGCAGTGCGCGGTGGCAAGCGGCGCTGACAAGATTGCCATCGTGGCGAGCGGTGGCGTCCCTGACGGTCCCTTTTGCACTATTTAGGCGACGCAGACGGGCATTTAATGCCCTTGTCCCCTGCCGTCAGGGTTAGATATGATACACTGTAGCAGGTAGCTGTACCAACCGCAACACCTTTCCATTTTTACCCTTGTCTACGTTCCCACCTGTCGGTGACCCCTTGAGCATATAAAAGGAGGCCCATGCGCAACATAGAAGGGAGGAGGAAGAGAACACTCACGCTCGGTCTCGTTAGCTGCTGGGGTGTACTGTAGCACTCCGCGCTCCCGAGCAAGAACTCAATACAAACCACAAAGCAGGAGTAGGGTTTTACGCATCCGTGCGGCCCGAACCTGGGTAAACTGCTCGTGTGCTTCGCCTCGATCCGCTCTTCGTGCGACCCTCGCCCCCGCCGAACCGAAAGGGACTCGGTCCGCCGGTCCCATAGGTGCTCGTGGATTAGTCCCCCGACACAGTTCTCGTGAGCGCTAAAGTTTCTGTTTTTTATAGAAAGTTCAACAAGACTTTCCCCAAATCTTCCCAATGGTTCGACTTGGCACAAACACTAATTAAACACAAAAAAACACAAACAAAATAGAGGCTAGATAAATTATTTATTACTAAACAGGAGCAAAAAGCAAGGAATAAAAATAAAATTGGGTTGCCTCCCAACAAGCGCTATCGTTTAACGCCCCTAGCTAGGCATTACAAGCAGGAATAGATTTAGGTATTGCCATCTTTGGTAGGAAATACATAAGGGCATGTACAATGGTGCTATCTTAGGAGTGCCGTGTAGGATAAATGATGAGGTGGAGGAGAGAAAACTCATAATAAAAGGCTTGTCTTCTCTTATTTAAGATAAGACAAGAGATGATATCTTAGCACAATATGTGTCACCACGTTTTTAGGAATAACTAGTTATGAAGATAAGGCTAAGAAATGACCATCGTAGACATCTTTTTTTTGTCATCTCTTAATTACATGTAAGACTTAAGATAAGGTTATCTTATCAACCATTGTACATGCCCTAAGTGGCTCTCATAATAGATTCATAAGGTAATTTAATCTTATTTCTAGGAAAGTGTTCCATGCCTTTCCTTAATGGAAATTGGAATCTAATATTTCCTTCCTTCATATCAATAATTGCACCAATCGTTCTAAGGAAAGGTCTACCAAGAATAATAGGACATGAAGGATTGCAATCTATGTCAAGAACAATAAAATCTACGGGCACACAATTCCTATTTGCAACAATAAGAACATCATTAATTCTTCCCATAGGTTTCTTAATAGTGGAATCCGCAAGGTCCAAGTTTAGAGAGCAATCTTCAAAATCACGGAAACCTAACAAATCACACAAAGTCTTTGGAATCGTGGAAACACTAGCACCCAAATCACATAAAGCATAGCATTCATGATCCATAATTTTAATTTTAATAGTTGGTTCCCACTCATCATAAAGTTTCCTAGGGATAGAAGCTTCCAATTCAAGGTTTTCTTCATAAGATTGCATCAAGGCATCAACGATATGTTTAGTAAACGCTTTATTTTGACTATAAGCATGTGGAGAATTTAGAATGGATTGCAACAAGGAAATACAATCAATCAAAGAGAAAATTTCATAGTTAAATTCCTTGAAATCCATAATAGTGGGTTTAGCAACATCTAAGGTTTTAATTTCTTCAATCCCACTTTTATCAAATTTAGCATTAGGATCAACAAATTCCGAATTCTTGGAACGCCTTCTAGGTAAAGGTGGATCATATTCAGTCCCATCAGTATCAAGATTCATATTGCAAAACAAAGATTTGATAGGGGACACATCAATAACTTTTAGATCTTCATCTTTATTTTCATAGGAACTAGAAGAACACGCTCTTATAAAGGCATCTTTCTTAGCACGCATCCTAGCGGTTCTTTCTTTGCACTCATCAATGGAAATTCTCATGGCTTTGAGAGACTCATTGATATCATGCTTAGGTGGAATAGATCTAAGTTTCAAAGAATCAACATCAAGAGCAATTCTATCAATGTTCCTAGCCAAATCATCAATCTTAAGCAATTTTTCTTCAATCATAGCATTAAAATTCTTTTGCGAAGTAATAAATTCTTTAATATTAGATTCAAAATCAGAGGGCATCTTATTATAATTTCCATAAGAATTGTTGTAGGAATTACCATAATTATTAGAGGGATTACTAGGGTAAGGCCTAGGATTGAAATTTCTTCTATACGTGTTGTTACCAAAATTGTTCCTACCAACAAAATTCACATCCATATATTAATTATTATTCTCAATCAAAGTAGAAAAGGGCATATCATTAGGATCAGAAGAAACACTCTTATTAGCAAATAATTTCATAAGTTCATCCATCTTTCCACTCAAAACATTAATTTCTTCTATCGCATGCACCTTTTTATTAGTAGATCTTTCAGTATGCCATTGAGAATAATTAACCATAATATTATCTAGGAGTTTAGTAGCTTCTCCTAAAGTGATTTCCATAAAAGTGCCTCCCGCGGCCGAATCTAAAAGATTTCTAGAAGCAAAATTCAATCCGGCATAAAAAATTGTATAATCATCCACAAATTTAAACCATGAGTAGGGCAATTACGTATCATTAATTTCATTCTCTCCCAAGCTTGTGCAACATGTTCATGATCAAGTTTCTTAAAATTCATAACATCGTTTCGAAGAGAGATGATCTTAGCGGGAGGAAAATACTTAGAGATAAAAGCATCTTTGCACTTGTTCCATGAATCAATGCTATTTTTAGGCAAAGACGAAAACCAAGCTTTAGCACGATCTCTAAGCGAAGAAGGAAATAGCTTCAATTTAACAATATCATTATCCACATCTTTCTTCTTTTGCATGCCACACAAATCAACGAAGCTATTTAGATGGGTAGCGGCATCTTCACTAGGAAGGCCGGAAAACGAATCTTTCATGACAAGATTCAGCATTGGTAAGAGGAGCAATCAGAGTGCTAATAAAATCATTATTGTTGGTATTGGTGAAGTCACACAATTTAGTATTATCTTGAGCCATCGTGACAAGCAAGCAAACTAACACACAAGCAAACAAAAAGCACGCGGGCAAAAAGAGGCAAATAGAGAGGGATGATAGAGAGAGAGGGCGAATAAAGCGGCAAGGGTGAAGTGAGGAAGAGGAAAACGAGAGGCAAATAGCAAATAATGTAATGCGGGAGATAAGGGTATGTGATCGGTACTTGGTATGTTGACTTTTGCGTAGACCTCCCCGGCAACGGCGCCAAAAATCATTCTTGTTACCTCTTGAGCACTGCGTTGGTTTTCCCCGAAGAGGAAGGGATGATGCAGCAAAGTAGCGTAAGTATTTCCCTCAGTTTTTGAGAACCAAGGTATCAATCTAGTAGGAGGCTACGCGCGAGTCCCTCGCACCTGCACAAAACAAATAAATCCTCGCAACCAACGCAAATAGGGGTTGTCAATCCCTATAGGGCCACTTACGAGAGTGAGATTTGATAGATATGATAAGATAATATTTTTGGTATTTTTATGATTAAAGATGCAAAGTAAAATAAAGGCAAAGTAAATAGCAAAGGAGATCAATATGATAAAGATAGACCCGGGGGCCATAGGTTTCACTAGTGGCTTCTCTCAAGAGCATAAGTATTCTACGGTGGGTGAACAAATTATTGTTGAGCAATTGACAGAATTGAGCATAGTTATGAGAATATCTAGGTATGATCATGTATATAGGCATCAAGTCCGAGACAAGTAGACCGACTCCTGCCTGCATCTACTACTATTACTCCACTCATCAACCGCTATCCAACATGTATCTAGAGTATTAAGTTAAAAACAGAATAACGCCTTAAGCAAGATGACATGATGTAGAGGGATAGACTCATGCAATATGAAGAAAACCCCATCTTGTTATCCTCGATGGCAACAATACAATATGTGCCTTGCTGCCCTTACTGTCACCGGGAAAGGACACCGCAAGATTGAACCCAAAGCTAAGCACTTCTCCCATTGCAAGAAAGATCAAACTAGTAGGCCAAACCAAACTGATAATTCGAAGAGACTTGCAAAGATAACTAATCATACATAAAAGAATTTAGAGAAGAACCAAATATTATTCATAGATAGACTTGATCATAAACCCACAATGCATCGGTCTCAACAAACACACCGCAAAAAGAAGATTACATCGAATAGATCTCCACAAGAGAGGGGGAGAACATTGTATTGAGATCCAAAAAGAGAGAAGAAGCCATCTAGCTACTAACTATGGACCGGTAGGTCTGAGGTGAACTACTCACACTTCATCGGAGGGGCTATGGTGTTGATGTAGAAGCCCTCCGTGATCGATGCCCCCTCCGGCGGAGCTCCGAAACAGGCCCCAAGATGGGATCTCGTGGATACAGAAAGTTACGGCGGTGGAATTAGGGTTTTGGCTCCTCTTCTGATCGTTTGGTGATACGTGGATATATATAGGAGGAAGGAGTACGTCGGTGGAGCAATAGGGGTCCCACGAGGGTGGAGGGCGCGCCTGGTGGGGGTGGGCACGCCCCCCTACCTCGTTGCCTCCTCTTTTCTTTCTTAACGTAGGGTCCAAGTCTTCCGGGTCTTGTTCGTTGAGAAAATCATGTTCCCGAAGGATTCATTCCATTTGGACTTCGTTTGATATTCCTTTTTCTTCGATACCCTAAAACAGGCAAAAAACAGCAATTCTGGGCTGGGCCTCCGGTTAATAGGTTAGTCCCAAAAATAATATAAAAGTGGATAATAAAGCCCAATAATGTCCAAAACAGTAGATAATATAGCATGGAGCAATCAAAAATTATAGATGCATTGGAGACGTATCACTCGGTGCCGTGCCCTTCTGCACCGCAGGGGGGGTTAAGAGCAACTCCCTGCCCCCTTTCTCCTTCCCCGAAACCCTAGCCCTCAAATCCCCCATCTCCGTTCCCTCGGTTTGCTCTTCCCTGAGCACACCCGCCCGCAAACGTTGCCGTCGTCGCGTCTTCGTCGTCACCGCGCACCGAAGCCTCTCCTCGCCGCTCAAACATGTCCATGAGGTCCGCCTCGTCGCCTTCGTCCTCTACACGATACCTCACGGGCTGGATCATCGGGAACCGCCGCAATCGGGTTGTCTTCCTCGACTATGGTGGCCGCGCTTCTCCACTCAATCTGCACTGCGTCGACCCACATCGTCCTACTCAAGCTCGCGTCCAACCCGTTATGAGCCCTGCCCAGACCAGTTACTCCTTTTTTAGATCGAGCCTGAGATCCTGCGAGTCGGCCATCATTGTCGGTAGCATCGCGCCCGCGCTCGCCCCTGCGTATCTCCCACTGCTCGTACGCCCCCTCGACCTCGCCAGGCCCGCTTCCGTTCGCCGCACCACCCGTGCTCGCCTCGGCTGCTCCCGCTCCAGCTTCTGCTCCCTTCGATGTCCCGCTCGGCCGTATGACTGCGCCCGCGCTCGGCCGCGCCCTAGGCAGAGCACGCGCCCCCGCCCTGCCTCCCGTGCGTCCTGCCGGTCCCGCGCCCGCGCGCCCCCGCTGCGCTGGACCGCACCTGCGCCACGTCGGGCCTCACCAGCATCTGCGCGCTCCGCCCCGCCCTCTGGCCTCAGCCGCCGCCCCCGAGCTTTCCTCGCCGTCCCACGCCACGCTCGCCTCCACCGCTCCCGTAGACCGGCCTCGCCGCGGCCACAACCGCCCCCTCGGCTACTAATGTTGCTGCTGGCTCTGGCCTTGGTCATGGCCGAGCGGCCATGCGTGCGTGCGTGCGTGCTGTGTAGGTGTGCGTGTGTGCAGTTAGGATTAGTTTAGGGGCTAACAAAAAGTAATTCAAAGCTAAGCCCCCTGCTAATTACCCTATTGTATCAATGACAGATGGGGTCCACTGCTTAGTATAAATGTTAAATCTCTCCCTCTCCCCCTATTTTTTTTAATTATATATATATAATAATAAAGCAGGTATTGCTTCTGGTGGTACGTCACATAATTTGCCCCTAAAGTTGCTGAATATTACCCACCAATGCCATCTATAAGTAGAAAAAATGATTAGTTCTTTTTTTCACAAGTCGCGTCAGAGGTCCCTGGTTTATTTAAGTGGAATGTCTCAAAAGTAGTAGAAGGATTCAAGTCTTGCATTGGCTGGAGCTTCGGTCTTCTAACGGGGAGACGCAGTTTCGAACCCCTCCCTCTCAACTTTTTTCACCTTTTGCTGTTTAACCTTTCTTTTTTCTCTTTTTCCTGTTTAATCTTTCTTTTTCCTGACAGATTAAAATGGTCTTCAGAATATATTTTTTTTGGTCTTCAGAATATTTATCTTTCAAACACCAACTTAAAAAAAGGCGAAGTATCCTGTGAAAATGGGCAACCAGTGAAAATCTGAAAAAGTTCTATCACAGGCCATCAGATTGAGAAGAAACGGCAGTGATTGAAGGTGGGATTGTAACCATCCACTTAAACGCATATTAGCAGATAACCCCCTTCTTTTACTCACCATCAGTAGGTCCTTTAACCACGATCGATTTGTCTTCGATCATGCCGTGATGGAGATTAGCCCTCCGCCGGCGCTAAACCCCTACCTTCGCCGGCCCTGACGCGCCCTCCGCCGGCTGCATCGTTGCCTCTTGTAACCGTCGACCTTGCCGCTCCTCTGTCGCATGACCTGCCTCAGCCTTCTCGTAGTCATGTACATGTAAGCATTGAGTTCGTTATTATCACTGTTTTCCTTCCTGGATTGATACTTCTGAATCATATGAATCCCTCTGTTTGCCAATTCGTCATTACACTGTAGCCTATACAGCTGTTGCCGCTATATTTGCTTGGTGAACGGTCTCCTTGACATGAAAAGAAATTTTCTCAAAGGGTTACTGCCAAAAATCCTAGTAGACAAGATGAATTCGAGGCATATATTGGTTGTAGTATGCCTAACGAAGTTGAAATCCATCCACCATCTGATGTCCACACAAAGGGGAGATGCAAAAGAATTAAGGGGCACTTAGACAAGGGTGGAGAAGGGAAGCAAAATAAGAACGGAAAGGGGAAGAAAAATGTTGGAGGACCGAAAAAGCCTCGCACATGTAGGACGTGTAAGCAGGTTGGCTTCCATGACAGTCGTAGCTGCCACAACAAGGATCAAGTATCATAAAGGTAGTTGTCATACACAAAAAATGGCTATATTATTCCCTAATCCTTTTGTCCATTATAATTGACCTTTTCATGTCTACTTGCAGATTCTTTTATTTTGATTCGAAGTAACCTGGTGCTTTTATTTTGGTGTAGTACAAGATGAAGTTCAAAGCTTCAGCCTCATCTTCTCAAAGCTGCAGCGTTATCTTTTGAGCTATTGCGAGCTTGCTTGCCATCTTATCTGTTGAGAGCTGCGGTGTTATCTTTGGGAACTTCCTTTCGTTTATGTTTAGAGAAGTTCAACCTTATCTTGAAGAGAGACATGTGTAGTTATTTATCTTCTGAAGAATTGTAAGCTGCCACTGATTTATGTATAATGTCTGCCTGAACCGTATATCTTGAAGAGAGACATGTCTAGTCTATTTTCTTCTTGTTGTTATGGTTGAGCACACAAGAATATCCTGAGATTTTAGTTGCAACTTAGTATGTACTGTTCTGGGATTTTCGTTTAATCTGGTCATGGCAAGATCCATCGATTAGCAATTTTCTGCAACCAATTCTGAACAACCGAATCAAACATCAATGGATTACATCGGAAATTAGAATAGATGCATGTGAATATATTAGAAGAGAACAGGGGAAAAGTTCCCATGTACATTCAGTTACATACAACTTGCACATGAGCTACAGATGTAGCGCCACCATGGTTCATACATGCTATGTAGTGCATCAGCAACATTAAGGGGAGCAAGCATCAGCATGTACACTGCTTCAGGTACTACTTCAAGTATAGTGCTAGCTTCTCTTGGATCAAGCAGCAGCATGTACTGCTTCAGGTAATACATGCCCCAGATGTAGTGCATCGGCAACATTCAGTAGAGCACTACTCTGCTTCAGGTATAGCATCATTGCACATTCAGTTATATACAGCACAATCAATGGAGCAACCAGCGCCTAGGCTACCAGGTTGCCAACTTGCCATCACATCGAGCATCACGAGACCGCTTGGTCACCGTTGCGATGGGTCTTCCTCGCGTCGAGCAGTGCCGAGGCCGGTCGTCCTCGCATCGGGGTTGCGCCCAGGCCGCCGAGTCGCCATCCGGTGCAGTAGCGCCGCAGACACCGGGTCGCCGGGACATAGGGACACAGCGAGGCTGATGGCTCCTGGCCGCAGCCAGCTCACCGTCGCTACGGGGCAGCGCCGCCGGTTGGGTTGGTTGATATCACGTGGGCGTATGCAGGGTCTCCATCGCGGTGGGGCAGCGCCGCCGGCAGCCTGGAAGGTCGCGTGGCGGACCGCCGCCGTCGCGTGCTTGAGCAGATGGCTTGGCAGCTGAGACGCCGACGCCGGCGCCGGCGCGTGGTGGAGCAGGTATGGGGAGATTTGGTGGCGGGGGGATTTAGGGATTAGTAACGTAGATGGTGGGTAAAAGAAGGGGGTTATATGCTAATATGCGTTTAAGTGTATGGTTACAATCCCACCTTCAATCATTGCCGTTTCTTCTCAATCTGATGGCCCGTGATAGAACTTCAGATTTTTACTAGTTGCCCATTTTCACAGGATACTTTTTTTTTTACGTTCATTTTCACAGGATACTTGGCCTTATTATTATCTATATATAGGTGTGCATATCATGGTGACCACATAAAGGCCTTCCTTGATTACTTGCAATTTTATTCAAACAAATAATTACTTGTTACTCCTTATGTGGAAAACTAATTTAGTATTCCAATTACAAGTAGTACGTATATGCACTCAATAAAAATATATAATTGCCACCTTTAATTACGTTCCATCTTTCTTTCTTTTGAGGAGTATTATATTCCATCTAAAGCCGCGAAGTAAAATGCTTCCAAAAGTTGCAGGCCCGTTCTTTGCATTATTATAAACTAACAAGCCAAGGCAGTTAGTTCGTCCCGCAACCATTAGCTGAATACACATCCCAGCAGTCAGTAACCTTCGCTAGGTCTCTCAGCACTGCCCAAAGGCCCAAACAACCTCGCGAAGTCAGGATGAGGCCGTTCTACACGATGCTACTAGCCCGCGCCATTGTGGTGCTCTGTTAAGGTATGCATATACACTCACGTAGGCATATCTACATGGGTTATTAGTTTCAACCTTCATTCAATCCATAAGTTTTTGTTTTTTATCGGAATTTGGGTCAGCTGAACACTTATTTTCTCTTCCAAAAGTGGTGATGGTGTGCGCTAATTTCTCTGTGTGCGCTAATTTCTCTGTGTGCGCTGTTCGATCCATAGATGTGGCGACGAAGGTGGTGAAGGCGAACGACGATGGCGCCACTGCGACGATGACCCCCATGGACTGCAAGGTGCTCCCAACCATCCCCGGCATATGCAATCCCAAGAAGTGCATGGAGGACTGCCAGGGCGGCATCGGTCGGACCTCGGTGGGCGAGTGCGTTTCCGATAGATGCCAGTGCACGTACTGCACTATCCCACCTAGAGGTCGTCGAAACTAAACAGAGAACCGGCATACGCTGCTGCATCCTTCCTTTTTCCTGAATAATGATATGTTGACGACGATGTTTTGGTCGAGATAGGATATTGACCTCCTTCACTGTCACTCTGAAATAATACTCATGTTTTGTACTGTATATGCGTTAAGATGAGAGTCGTTCAACAAAAATCCTACTTTTATCTTAGGCAGTTGTTCCAAAATCACATTTTCCCTTTCAGTAAAAATACCATGTGGTGATTTATAATCTTCAAGTTTGTGCCAAGCATAGGGTCGACCATTGAGTACCACTCCTACCACTAGTAGAAAACGGAGTTTTAAAACCGGTTCGTAAGGGCCTTTAGTGCCGGTTCTGTAACCGGCACTAAAGTGTGGGCACTAAAGCCCCCCCCCTTAGTACTGGTTCGGCACGAACCGCCACTAAAGGCCCACCACGTGGCGTGAGCTCGCACCGTGGCATGGGGGACCTTACGAACCGGTACTAAAAGTTTTTTTTTGAAATTTTTTTTTGAATTTTTTGGAAATTTTTTTATTTTCAATTTTTCTGAATTGAATTATTTGATGATTTAGTCTCTAATCACCCCTCTTAAATGCTCAAGTGTGGATCACTCATTCCAAATCACATTTTTTCCTTTCAGTAAAAATACCATGTGGTGATTTATAATCTTCAAGTTTGTGCCAAGCGTAGGGTCGACCAGTGAGTACTACTCCTACCACTAGTAGAAAACGGAGCTTTAAAACCGGTTCGTAAGGGTCTTTAGTGCAGGTCCTGTAACCGGCACTAAAGTGTGGGCACTAAAGGCCCCCACTACTAGGGAAAACCTTATACACAGAAATTTAGCAACAACGCGGGTTAAAAAAGGGCGCTAGTGCTAGATAGCAGTAGCGGTTCAAAATAAACCACGCTGCAGATACGATTCTAGCAGTAGCACGTGTGCCCGTAAAAGCGCTACTACTAATATTCCCATTGCTGGAACGATGGGCTACGCATAGCAGTAGCGGCCTTGCAGGAAGCGCGTTACCGCTAGGGCATGAATAGCAGCGTGTTTTCCTGTAACAGCGCTACTGCTAATGGAAATAAAATAAAATGAAAAACAAATAGAAAAGTAAATGAAAATGAAAGAAACAGAAAAAGAAGAAAGAAAAAAAATAAAATGTAAAGCAAAATAAATGAAAAAGCGAAAAAACAGATAAAGGCTTAGCTATAGCGTGTGTTAGTAAGAGGCGCTGTAGCTAATGTAGCTGCAGCGCGTTTCGAGGATCCCCACTATAGAAACAGAAAAGGAAATAAAAAAGAGAGAAACTTACATATGTATAGCAGTAGCGCGTTTTGGAAAAAGCGCTATAGCTACCTTAGCTATAGCGCGTTCTGCGAAACGCGCTACCGCTAGTTTTGACTTAACCAAAAAACCGTTCCCCCCCCTGGCCACCACTTGCCCCCCAAATCTCTCGACCCACCCCGCCGCCGTCTCCCCGATTCGTCGTTGCCCCACTTCGCCGCCGTCTCCTGCCGACGTCGACGCCCCCGGAGCCACCAGAGCCGTGCGCCGTCGACGCCATCGGAGCCGCCCCCAACGCCACAGAGCCGCGCGGGCTCATCAACTCCACCGGATCCTCCCTTGCCAGAACAGCCTCCCTCGCCGTCACCGGAGACGCCCCTGCCTCCCTCGCCACCACCGGAGCCATCCTCTGTAAGCCCCCACCCCTCCTCTCTCTCATGCATAGTTTAGCTAGTTTAATTATGTTAATTATCTAGGTTAGGGCAAAAATTTATTTAGGGCTTTGACAGAGCAGTAGTTATATTAACTAGTTTAATTAGGTTAATTACCTAGGTTAGTGCAAAAATTTAGTTACGGCTTTGACAGAGAACTAGTCAGGTTAACTAGTTTGATTAGGTTAATTATCTAGGTTATTTAGGCAAGTTTTATTTTAAAGATGATCCCTTCCTAGACTTTTATTGTTGATTATATCTTTTCATTGAAGTGGTCATGTTGTTTGTGCCCAAGTGGCTTTGTTGTTTCAATGAAATTGAGTGGCCTATATATATTTTGCGGGAATGTTGATTCATTTCCGTTCCGGCAAATTTTAGGTTCTTGATTTGTCCACTTTTTAGCAAAGGTCATGCCGAAATTTTCCGTGAATTTCGGCATGACTTGTGCTACAAACTAGGACATATCGAGTGCCCGTGTGATTTGCTGCACCAGGAAGGAGTCAACATTCCTGCAAAACAATAGGCCTTTTTATGTTATTATTCATTTTATTAGGTCTAGAATTAATTGACTAGATTTAATCATAGGAAACATGGCTAGCAACTATGAAGGATAGGGTTCTGGTGATTGCGACGACGCCTACCGGGCGGCAGACGAATTTTTTAGCCTTACCGATGATCAGCCAATGTTATTGCTGGGCCCACTGGTAGCATCGGGGACTGAGACCGACACGCAGACTGGTGCTGAGACTGAGACCGACGCTCAGACTCAGCATCGAGACCGGCACTGAGACTGAGACTGGCGCTGCCTCGGGGAGCGGAGCCGGTGTAGAACCGAAAGCAAAGAGGCAACGGGTTCCTAACAAACTCAGGACTACTAGAGTGGTGGTCACGGAGGTGGACGGTGGCAATTTTGAGCCAACGGCGCCCGAGGAAGCGCGTCGATGCTACGGCAATCAAATAGGCTGCATCGTACGGACAACCGCCACCATCAACGAAGAGAAACTACAGAAGATAGAAAATATGAGGAGCTCTCTCCTAAAGAAGTTTCACCAGATATTCTTGTTCCCAGGCCGGAATGAGAAGGATTATAAAGATCCAGATGAGGACCCGGCAATGAAGAAGATAAACAAACACGCCATGACCAAGTTTAGCGACGCGTTGGCCGCCGTGGAAAAATCGAGTGAAAGTAAGGATTATCGACAAGAAGGAACCCTACTCCGAGATTGTAAAGGATAATCCGACAATCACAGAAGAGAAGTTTCACATATTCAAGGAGGCTTGCGAGGCCGAAGATGCCAAAAAAAGTCTAAGTACATGAAGGGGCTTCAAGAGAGGAACATTGGGAGCCACCACCTCGGAAGCCGTGGTTACGGCGGAAAGAGGTCCAAATGGGCCAAGGAGGACGCGGAAGCCGCGAGTCTGGGCATCCCAGACCCCTTGGCGGAGTACACCGTCCCGCAGGAGCGTGACGTCCTCAGGGCCCGGCACCGTTGGGACCCAGTGAAAAAGGTTTACGAGACAACACCGGTCATTACGGAGTTCATGAGACTGCTGGTAATTTTAGTTTCTGATCAATTCAACTGCACACATTAGTCATATTTGTAAACGATCGTTGTGCCTTTTGCAGAGAGAGCAGCATAGGATTGCGGCCGAAAGCGACTCACCGTCTGAGGCATTGGCGAGGCCCAAGTGGGACACTCCATTCAACCGGGCGTTGAACATATTGAAACAACAACCGGTGGATACTCGACCGTCGTATGGACGCGTGCACGGTGTCGGAGCCGGCGCCATGTGGAAGAAGTACTACCGTGAGACCACGAAGGAGAGAAAGGAAAGACGGAGGTTAAATGAAGAAAACATCGACAAGAGGGTTGAGATTGCGGTTGAGAAGAAATCAACTGAGACAGTCGCAACAGCGGTAGCTGCCGCAAAACAGGTGGCTTTAGATATTTCTACTACCTTGGTTCCGGCCGTTTTCAATTGGACCAGGCAAAATCCAAAAAAAGATGCAGCGGACTTTCCCCTTGCTGACTTCTTGGCGGGGAGCAGCTCGACTAGCGTTGCACCAGCACCTGCAGCTACACCTGCTCCCGCACCGGCTCCCGCACCGGACGTGCTAGGCGGTGCTTCGTCTTTGGCTGAGCTCGACGCCCTCACGGTATCTGTCACACCGGCCCCCTTCAATATAAATGTATAATCTCCCGTTTTCGTTGCCTTTCGGATGTCTCACGTCGCAGACTTTTCTTTGCAGGCCGACGAAACCCCGTGCACCATATTGTACACCATCGGCGACCAGAAGGTGGACGTGGGGAAGGCGACGATAATGGAGCCGAAGGAACCATTGTTCCACAGCCGGCCGACCCCCCCGAACGTCTTCAAGGTTTTCGTGGCCAGTGTCAAACCGGGCCACGAGAATTTGCCTCCTCCAGTACTACTGGGGGATGACGACGAGACACCGCGGCGGCTTGGTGATTGTTGCAATGCTGGGTGGGTCCTGTTGTGGCCAAAGAGTCTGCTTCGTCTGGAGGCGGCCGGGAGCACACCCACGAGCACGCAGCCTCAGCAAGGTATGAACATCAACACCCCACCTACCCAATTATCATCGGGTGTCGGGTTGGGTGATAGCGGACGGGGTAAGGAGGAGGCTCCATTAGTCGCTGATGACGTCGCCATGGATGAGGATGAGGACGACGATGGCGCTGCTGAACAGTATGTCTATACTGGCGCCTCCTCAGGGTTTGACCGTCATGAGTCGGTGCCTGAATTATCGTCTCAACATATTATGGACGACCTTCCGGTAGTAAAGAAGTTTAGGAAAAGAGCGAGGAAAGGCAAAAAAGCTGTTTCTATGATCTAGCCGCCTCAGCAGCCTCGGCTTCAGGACCGTATAGATATCCCCGGTGCGGATAAATGACATATCCTCGGTCAACCAATCCTACCTGCAACAGCGCTACGGGCCAGATTCGGCGATCTAAAGAGACTTCATGACGATGTGCTGCGGGTAGAGAAAGACCTCATCGCCTCGAAAGATCCAGGATACCCACTCTACGTGGTTAACGTTCTGTGGCAAATGTCGTACGTCGACAGCTTCCCCGCGGATAAGTTATTCCTCCGATTCGATTACATATTCGACATGTTTCACGTGAAGAAGCTGGATTTTACGTTTGTCTCCCTTTATGCCTTGCACATGAACTACATCATCGGGATTGAGCAGATATCTCATATCTGTGTCACTGGCCCGTACTACATGCACGAGGGCTTCTTGGGAGTCTGCGCAAATCACCGTGAATACGCGAGGGATTACATCGTCAATTTCATGCTCGCCAATAAGGACAAGGAGGCGATTCTCGTGCCTTATCATCCCGTGTAAGTCATCCGCGCTGCTATCCTTCCGTCGATTTCAATCATTCATTTGCACGATGGAGGCTAATTAATTTGAGGACTTATTTTGCGCAGCGGCGGGCGCGCCGTCCTCATCATCCTCTACCCCCGATTCTCCCACGCTCTTTACTTGGACTCGTCAAAGAACATTCACAAAAAGGAGTACACCCACATCAAGGATGTTCTCGACAGTGCTATGTTTTACTACCAAGCAAGGGGTGGAGAGGTCAGGGACAAGAAGAGAAGGGGCGGCAGGGTCGCCTTCGTCCATAAGACCGACTTCTGCTGCATCCAGCAACCGAACGATTCTCTTAATGATGGATTCTATGTCCTACACCACATGCTGGAGTACAGACGGGATCACCAGAACCTTCGCATGTTACCTAGATCCGGCGATGCCCATATTCTGCAATGGGCAAAGGACATAGGAGATATCGAGGATCATCGACTTCGAGCTGAGTTCTATAACATCCAGCGCGAACTTGCCCAAATCATCATGAAGGAGGTCGTCGGAAAAATAGGGATGTTCTACGGAGAAGGAAAAATGTCGCGGGAAGACGTCCGAACATGGATAGCCTCTCAGCGTCTCGACCTGAAGCCTTTCACTAGGCTCGGGGACTATCTCCCTGACTTGGATGGATGGAACGACATGTTGGAGTGATTGTCGATATATGACAATGTGTCCGTTTAGTCCATACTTTCTGTATGACAAAACTTTGAGTTATGCACGGTGAAACTTTATTTGTGATGTAATTAAACCGTCCTCCTCCTCGACTAGCGAAAATCACTCTAGTTAGGGCATTTTGGGGTACGATGAACTTTGTTATTTATGCTTATGATATGTTGTTTTTATTTTTGCCAAGTCTGTCTCTTTCTGTTGCTCAACTATATATGTTGCATATCATCGACTCATGTGATGATGCAGGTGCATAGATCATAGATGGCGAAGAAGTGCTATGCCAGGAGTATATATACGACAAGTGGCCGGAGTGTCAGGCCCTTCCGGTTTCCGAGCGACAGGCAGTAGTTAGTTTAGAGGTTCACGCTAATGCGAAAGATGGATACGAACTCATGTTCTCAAAGTGATAGCTCTTCTTGCCTATATCATTGTTTAGATGGATGACGGTGTATTTGCATATCATTCGAGACTTGTATCGCTATTTTCGAGATGATGACGAGAGACCACTTTGTGTTGGATGATGATTATGATGATGACATGATTTGATGAGACTAATTGTATGTATATGCTATGATTACATTTGTATGCGTATGATATGCTAAAGATTATTGTATAAAGCCTATTCAATACAAAACAAATACAAAACAAATATGCAGGAAAAAAACTAATAAATAAACTAGTAGCAGCGAGGGGGAAATTTAGCAGTAGCGCCGCATTGTCAGTAGCGCGTCCCAGCAAACAGCGCTGCAGATAATATCAGTAGCGCCCTTTCCCAAAGAGCGCTACAGCTATTCATGTATAGCAGTAGCGTGGGACAACCGGCGCTACTGCTATACGTTAGCTGTAGCGCCTTATTAGTAGCGCCGGTGCCCGCGCTACTGAGAGGCCCAAAACCCTCGCTGCTGGTAGGCTTTTCCCTAGTAGTGCCCCCCCCCCTAGTACCGGTTCGGCACGAACCGCCACTAAAGGCCCACCACGTGGCGTGAGCTCGCGCCGTGGCATGGGGGACCTTTAGTACCGGTACCAACCGGTACTAAAGGTTTTTTTTGATTTTTTTTTGAAAATTTTGGAAATTTTTATGATTTTCAATTTTCTGAATTGAATTATTTGATGATTTAGTCTCTAATCACCCCTCTTAACTGCTCAAGTGTGGATCACTCATTCCAAATCATCTAACTTCCCGGTCGGTCACCCATCCTCTCACTCCCCCAGCCTGAGCACGCTTAACTTCGGAGTTCTATTCCCCCTACTTTCCAAGTCTGCACTTGTTGTTTTCCTGACAAATGTAAGCTGTCAATCCTATTAACCCTCAGCAGTTTAGCTTGAGCATTAGGTCACTCGTTTCACCATTTGAGTTTGAAACTATTATTCTAAAAAACAGTAATTATTTAGTAACACTAATATTTATTGAATAAGTTTGACCATAGTTTGACCACAGTTTGACCATAGTTTGACCAGATTTGACCATAATTATTTAGTAACACTAATATTCTTGAATAATTATGTAGTAACATTAATACTTCTTGAATAAGTAGTTTGACCATAGTTTGACCAAAATAAAAAAACTGAAATTTGAGCATATCTTTTTTCCTTTTGGAATTTGAGGATTCTAAAAAATTGCAAACAGGCCGTAGGCAGTCAAAATCAGATGCGGATTTTTGTGCTGAATTTTTTGATATATTATACGTTTTTTTCCGACATCGTATGCAAAAGTTATAGCCGTTTTACATTTTCCCTACACTTTTTGCAAAACATGTCCAAATTTACGTTTTCAAATTTTCATAACTAGTAGGTGTAGTAATATAACTACATCTCGGAGGATTTATTTTCTGAAGTTTTTATCATTCTCTTTTGATTTTTTCAAAACTGAAATGGCAATACATGCGGAGGGGGGGGGTAGAGTTTGAAAATTGCCCTGTAGTCCCGGTTTGTGTCCCCAACCGAGACTATAGGTCAGACCCCTTTAGTCCCGGTTCATGGCACGAACCGGTACTAAAGGTTAGCCCTTTAGTACCGGTTTGTGCCACGAACCGGTACTAAAGGTGATCATGGGGCCCCGGCCTGACGCCAGCCTGCCACCACCCCTTTAGCACCGGTTCGTGACACGAACCGGTACTAAAGGTTCAACACGAACCGGCATTAATGCATAGCCGTTCGAACCGACACTAATGGTGCCATTAGTACCGAGCCAAAATCGAACCGGGACTAATGTGTCTCACATTAGGTCCTTTTTCTACTAGTGTACTACTCCGTCTTTCCGGGTGTTATGGTCGCATGTATTTGCATCAAGACATAATACGTGCACCGTTTCAAATTATGTGAAGTTTTAGGTTTGTCTTGAGTCAAATGGTTTTATGTTTCATAGATCCATGAAATCATGATAATGTCTACATTATATCAATTACATATGGTATAAAACATATTCTATAATGATTATTCTTTTGCGGGGAGATATTTTACAATGATACTTGCACGCAACAACGCAGCAAGGGTGAAAATACCACATTCTTGTCAGGTTGAAAGGTTACTGATGTAGCCATGAGACCGAATGGTATCACCTTAAATTCGAAGTGCCCGTGCTGAGTGTGGAATGTTGTCATTGGTTCATCTCCTGTAGCAATTGGTATCTCATGGTACCTTGAGCGCAAATCAAACTTGGTACAGAATGTTGGGCCGTCCAATTCGTCGAGCAGTTCGTCAACAATCGGCACAGGAAATTTGACTTCCACTTTCACTACAATCAATTGCCCATAGTCGACGCATAAACGCCGGGTGCATCTTACTTGTGCACCAACGACACAGGCGAAGTCCGAACCAACCTGTGATTAGATGGTTAGGAGGACAGTGATATTCCGAGCCAACGAGGAGTCAAATTCTAGACTTGACACCGGTGCTTGCATTTTCTCGATTTATTTCAAGCCTACCGGCGATGTGCATTCAGTGGGAGAAGATGTTCCGTCGACTATAAAGATGTCTGTGGCGACTTCATCAATCTCAAGATGATATACCGGCTCAGTATATCTGATGTGCTCATAGGAGTAGGATGTGCATGCACTCGTTCTTAGAGGTGAATATATGTATGTATGTATGAATGTTTGCGTCTGTACTATGTTAAAAAAAATAGCACATGCGAAGCAAATGGGTTGTGACTCCATTGAATGATCCCATGTTCTAGAACAGCTCGTACTTGTTTTTTGATTTCATCTTTGTGTTGCGGAGTGTAGAGATAAGGTTTCACTGACATTGCACGCACACCTGACAATAAATTGATATGATGGTCATAATCTTGCCATGGTTGAAGGTCTTATGGTGTTGGAAAGCAATCTATATTTTTGTCAAGTTCATTGGGGTGCAAGAGAAATTGATCAAGCTCTGTGAGAAGAAGGATGAGCTTGCGGTCGCTTCGGAGGACACCAAGATGTTAACCATGAAGCACTAGCTAGTAGAAAAAAAGGTCGGTACTAAAGGGTTGGTACTAAAGCCCCCCCCTTTAGTCCCGGTTCGTCCCGGTTGATCAACCGGGACTAAAGGAAATTTTACAAAAAAAATTATTATTTTTTTAAAAATTCCGATTTTCAAATATCTGAATTATTTTACAATTTAATCTCTAATCACCTTTCATCACCGCTCAATTTAACCTCTAATCTCTAATCACCCATCATCATTTCAAATCATCTAACTTCCCGGCCGGTCACCCATCCTCTCACTACTCCAGCCTACAATAGTAAGATGTCAATCCTATTAACCCTCAGGAGTTTAGCTTGACCATGAAGTCACACGTTTCACTGTTTGAGTTTCAAACTATTATTCTAAGAAACAATAATTATTTAGTAAGACTAATATTTCTTGAATAAGTAGTTTGACCATAGTTTGACCAGATTTGACCAAAATTTGAAAAAAAGAAATAATTAGTTAGTAACACTAATATTCTTGAATAATTTTTTAGTAACACTAATACTTCTTGAATAAGTAGTTTGACCTGATTTAACCAAAATTCAAAAAACTGAAATTTGAGCATATCTTTTTTTCTTTAAGAATTTGAGGATTCTAAAACTTTACAAACAGGCCATAGGTAGTCAAAATCAGATGCGGATTTTCGTGCTGAACATTTTGATATATTATACGCTTTTTTCTGACATCGTATGCAAAAGTTATAGCCGTTTTACTTTTTCATAATAGTTTTTTTTTGCAAAACATGTCCAAACTTAAGTTTTTAAATTTTCCAAACTAGTAGATGTAGTAATATAACTACATCTTGAAGGATTTTATTTTTTGAAGTTTTTATCATTTTCTTTTGTTTTTTCTGAAATTGAAATGGCGATACACGAGGGGGGTAGAGTTTGAGAAATGGCCCCTTTAGTCCCGGTTTGAGACACGAACCGGGACTAAAGGGCATCGTGCCCATTTGAACCGAGACTAATGCCTTTAGCCGCTCGAACCGGGACTAATGCTCACATTAGTCTCGGGTCGTAATGCAACCGGGACTAATGTGTATATTGCGTTGTGACCAAAGCTCTGTTTTCTACTAGTGAAGACGTCAGAGTTGTATTCTTATGCGGTGAAGATCGTCCAAGCCTACCATGCTAGGATATTGAAGTGCTTGGTGACCAATTTGGAGGAGTCGGTTGCACATTGATGGATTTGGCACACAGCTGATCTGGGAGACAAAAAAAATGAGGTTCTTTGCACGGCCAGCCAAACATGCAAATTTAACATTTGACATCCCACGCATTTTGGTTGTAATTGCATATGTTTGTACTTCATATAAGTTGATAATGATCTGTATATGCATGTCAAATGAAGGAGGACCGATCTTTTTTTGTTGAAAATGGAGGCGTACCCCCGGCCTCTAGGACGGACATTTGATGTACAAGGTTGGATGGCCAGCTCCACTAGCTTTGTCCGTGGACACATCCGAACGTGTCCGCAAATATTTAGGGTATCTGTTTTTTGATGAATGGCATTGAAGATGCATGAATGGCTGTAGATCCTCTTACGGAGGGACCAGTTGTACCGTACCGCTTTCCTAAAAAAGAAATGTACCGTACTGCTACAGGTGCAAAAATACAAAAAGGAAGCTGGGCCATTGGATCCTAGGTGGGTGGCACAGATTCAGGCGGATGGATCTCAGCCACTTAATGTACATTTTACGAAAACCCCCCTATTAGCAACTAGTTATAAAACAGAACATTTGTAGCAACCACCTCAAGTATTTCATCTCCCTCTCCATTCATTTTGTCCGACGACCCTTATGGAATCTGCAGTGGTGAAGCCCCATATCCTATTAGTTATACTGCTTAAAATCTTTGCACGTATCTACTTCATCAAAACCATGCATATTTCAGTGCATTATTCGTCGCTTGTACTACATCACTAATTATGCAAAAAGAAGCTGAATATGATTGTCAGGGCAAAGTGTGTCAATATGCATCACAGATATGTGAGTACATAGATCAAATTAAGCCACCCTTTGAAGCATAACTAAACATCAGACTGGACAATACCAGATTGAGCATATCAGAAGCATAAATCTTGATGAGACATGGCATCACTATTTTTAGTACATGTCCAGCAAGACAAAGTATTAAGGACTAATACGATCATCACTCAACAGGCATTGCAATTTAAAACGATAAGATCTACTATCTTGACCGTACATAACAGAAAAGCTCTAGCATTTCCCTCCAGTTCTACTACTTCTTGCTCATCAAGCTTCTTGTTCTGGGAGAGACCACACCAAGAAAACACGATTGAGTTGAGCACAGACAAGTACAGATGCATGATCAAGAACAGAGTTAAATTTATCTTGCGTAGATATTCTCTCAATTGTCAGAAAGGGGAGACTTTGATAAAAACTTCTTCTATCCATCTGTAGTCCTGATATTTCCTGTTGTCGGAGCATCATGCATCTACAAATACAAAGGAAAAAAAATATTTTACATTACAACGAAAGAAATAGGAAAATTATGTTCTCTAATCCTGATCATGTATGTATGGAACAATTAAGAATGCAATTCAAGTTCTTTTGCTGACTTGTAGATGACAAAAGTAAAAAAAATTATGCTGCAGCATAAAGGCACATGTCAGACCAGTGAAGAGAAAATGAAAACAATATCATATATTTTTTTTTAGAAAAGGAGGATGACCCGTGGCCTCTGCATCTGGACGATGCATACGGCCACTTTATTAATTATTCTCACAAGACCTTACAAAGTAATACAACAGTAAGACTAAAGCCGCCGTCTAAGCACCTCTATCCAACTGATGAAGGGGCGCAGATAGCCTGGGCCTAATACCAAACAGACATCGCAGCCAAACCTAACATCTAAGACCTGAGAACCCATCCAGGACGCCTGCTGGGCATGGGTCTCACCGGTCCGGCGTGCACTCAGATGCCGCCGCCGCCAACTACCACCGCTCCATCTTCAGAACTGTACTGATGCATCAACCTTGCTCGGTCTAGCTATCGTCGACGCCACCACGGCGCCAAACGGCACCTCCTCCCTGCGCGCATACAGCTGAGCACGTCGCGGTCGCCACTAATACACCTCAGCGCCATGCTGCCAGGTATCACCAGCCGACACAGCTTGAAGTCCTTGGTAGATCTGTCGTGCGTAGCACCTGCCGACCAGGCATGACAAAGCGTAGCACCTGTCGGTCAGGCATGACTTGACATCACCACCGAACCTCCGTGCAAGACGAAGCCGCTCCACCTCCTGCCTCTGACATCCAGCGCTGCTCCGCAAACGATGCTCCCAAGAGAGAAACGACACCGCAGTGCCGCCATCGTCCGATCTGGAACACCAGATCCTAGGGTTTCCCCCGGAGCAGCACGAGTGGGTCGACAAAAGTTACACGACGATGCCTTCATCAAGGTAACGGCGAGAACGCCACCATCGCCTGCCGTCGGCTCGGTTTTCACCGGCAACCATGTCTCCCCTACTCGCAGCCGGGACAAGATGATGGATCTCGAGATCCGATCACCAAGCCTCTGGCCGGCCATCTCGGGAAGAAGATGACCACCACGTCCACCAGTGTCACCACACCGGGCACGCATCGCCGCCGGCACCCCCATGGTGCCTAGAGGCCGACAAGCCCCGACGCAACCCCTGCCTCGCCAGCCGCCATGGCCCAGACCCCGGCACCACCAGATCCAGATCGGATCGGGGTCCAGGGCCCCAAGCCGCAACCGCCGCGGAGGCAGCACCACTGGACGGTGCCTAGCCCTCCAGCCTGCCGCCGATTCATCGCCGGAGCTCCGCCGCGCCACGCTGCCAAGCCGCCGCAGGGATACCTCGCGCCGCCGCCAGAGAAACCTCAGCCGCCGCGCGTTGGAGAGGCCTGGAGCCACAGCTGCACCGCCGCCAGGCAGGAGCGCCGCCACCCAGCACGCCCTCCGCTGCGCCGCTGGGCCCCGCCCAGCCCAGCGCCATCTCGCGCCGCGCCGTCCCGCGCCGGACGCCCATCGCGAGGAGAGGGGCAAGATCCCCACCGCCACCAACGCCGGCCGGTCTTTGCCCAGCGGCGCTGTGCGGTGGCGGCGGGGGGAGAGAGGGCGACGAGGGAGTACGAGGGGCGGCGGCTAGGGTTTCCCCCGAGGACGCTCGCGGGAGCAGCTCGGGGGTCGGGGCCTTGTTGTTGGAGGGGCTTGTCTAAAAAAACATATTCACAGCTTGACAATGATGGATCATTTATATCAGTTTTCATAGCTCACCATCCCAATAAGACTTGGGTAACGCAAACAGCCTACGACCGGCTGTACTGATGTATTGATATTACATTAAGTTTTATGGCTCAATGGTTGGTACCTCTCGAGAGCAAGCTTGTTTCTTTTTTGGTGTACTCGCATCATCAATGAGAAGCATTGGAGAATTAATCTCTGCAAACAAGGTACCATCGCTGAAATCTTGATTTTGAACACTATTGACCGATTCCACGGCTGCAAACAAATATTAAGCAAAAAACATCAAAGAGATTAACATAAAATTAGGTAATGACAATATATTCTTGCTTTTGTGGATTGCGTCTTCTCACCTGATAGTGTTGGTACAAAATTTGCAATTATAGGCTCTCCTAAAGGCGATCTCTCACTATTTCCCTCCATTTCAGTTCAAGATGCAGCAACAAAATAGCAGAGAACAAACTTAGTATTACTAGTCGACGAGCTTCAATCTATCCAGCATGTGCACAACAAAAATTGAGAAAATCAGCCCCAGTTCCATGATTGCAATGTTAATGTTGCAAATTAAAAAGATACCCAGAAAGAGAGTCTTCTTTTCTACATACAAAAGGTAAAAAACTTGCGATTGTTCTTTTTACAATTGTAGTGTCATAAAAGCCGAATGAGTATGACCAAAAAGCTAATACTATTGTTTCACTAAACCAAAACTATCATGATTTTAGTTTCAATGACATTATTGGACAAATAGATAGTGAACTCTCAGAAATCAGTAAAGTGGCACCTATTGCAAGTCAAACGAATTTCAGTCCTGTGCGTACAAGCACTTCACATGCAGGTAATTTAATAGGTAGATGAGATTAGTTTGTTCCCGTGTACAATATTCGAGAAGAGGATGAAATTTCAATATACAGAACTGCTAAAAAATCTAGTATAAGCATAGGAAGCTTTTGCAGTGATTAATATTTCTGTTCATGTGTTTTCAGATATATTATCACAATATTGTTTTGAAGAAGAAAGTGCTCCCCACTCCGATCTCTTGCTACAGAGAAAGAAATAAACATCTAAAGAACTCAAAAAGTGTTTCAGTCTAATACTATATTAAGTCTAGAGTAACCCCTGGACTGGCAAAGCTGAGAAGGTATCGGATACAGTGCCAAACGAAAGCAGGAGAGCCGAGTAGGCCAACACTATAACCAGTACGAAACCAAAACTTAGAAAAAAAATCCATCGCTTCAGCTTGGAAAGGAGCCTAGCATCAATCCACCGAACTTGCCATCAGCGAGTAGCAATATACAGTACCACAACTACTAATCAACATGCCACTGCTCGATCCTGGGACGTATAGACCAGGAATAGAGAAATCACGGAGATAGCAAGTTCAATTTACAATCATAACTGTAAATAGTGTTCATAAAATAGGAATCCAACGAACATTAAGCATTACCCGAGAACGAATCCCTCACTGCCGGGGTCGAGGAAGAAGACCTGGCACGTGCAGCCGTCAGGCTGCGTCCTCTCGGGCACGCCCGTGCTATGGTTCTTCCGGCTGGCCACAAACCCGCCGTAGTCCGGCGCAATGAAGGCGAGGTGGTGCCCCGGGGGAGTGGACCTTGATAGCTGCTGCTGGGACGGCGGCTGCTGTGTTGATGTGGAGAGCAACATCGGGGGTGCCCGGGAGGCGGATCCAGATAGTTGTGAGCGGGAATACCGGGAACGGGCTGCGCAAGTCGACGGCGTCCCGCCGGATCTGGACCGCCGCCACAGTGTGCAAGAGAAAAGGTGCTGGGGGAGAGGGGTGACACGTCTGCAAAAATCAATCAGAACTAGTAGTGTGACCCGCGCATTTGCGCGGCTAGATTTGCAATATTTAGTTGCTATCAAGTTGACTTAGCCATGATCATTATACTTCTACTACATTTGGATGTATCTACCTTTTCACTTATAACTTGTGTGAACCAAATTTCTTTCCTATAATGAATCTAAACATTTGTACCTCGTACTCCCATCTCATCCTACACATCCCTTGTACTACGCACCTTATTTGTGGTTGTATTACCTTGAAGGCATCCACAAATTTGTACATGGCATGCCTTCAAATACTTCATTGCACTAGTAGAAAAAGGGTCTTCTGCCCCGGTTGGTAAGGGCCTTTTGTCCCGGTTTTTGAACCGGGACTAAAGGGTCGTTACTAATGCCCTGGCCCTTTAGTCCCGGTTCAAACAGGAACCGGGACAGATGGGCCTCCACGTGGCCGGTGCGCCGAGCTCAGGCAGGAGGGCCTTTGGTCCCGGTTGGTGGCATCAATCGGGACCAATAGGCATCCACGCGTCAGCATTTCAGGGGCTGAGGTTTTGTTTTTTTGCCTTTGGTCCTGGTTGGTGGCACCAACCGGGACCAATAGGCATCCACGCGTCAGCATTTCAGGGGCTGAGGTTTTTGTTTTTTTTTGAAGGAGGGGGGGGGGTTGGGGGTTTTGGGAGGTTAATTTAGGTGTTTCATATATTGTGTTAGCTAGCTAATTAATAGAGAGAAGTGTCCTCTTTTATGTCCATGCTTGGTCGACGTTACGTACTATATACGTATAAAGAGGACTAGACACGCTAGCTAGCTAGTAAGCAAACGAATGAAACAGTAGATCGTCATGAACATATATGCATATAGAGAGAAGTGATATCGACCACCTCTCCTTCTCCGAGAGATTGGTCGAATAACAAGTTCTCATATATCTATCCGACACTACCGGCTACATATATACAATAATTATCTCTTACAATATAATCTCCTAATTATATACGAACACATGATCCACATAGTATTCTCCGTCTTCAGCGATCACATGGTCAAGGAAGAATGCTGCCAATTCCTCTTGAATTGCTCGCATACGATGTGGTGCTAGGAGTTCATCCCGCATCCGAAAGATCTAATTTGAAGAGGGGGGTCAATACATACATATATATATATATAAATAAATGAAACTCAACACAAATGATGGTAATAAAATAAAATTGTGAATATTATTGCTTACACACTTCATATTGTTCGTCAGAGTACCCTCGTTCACAGGTCATGTGGCGGATGGACTCGCAAACGTAGTATCTACAGAAATCATTCCCTTGTTCCTGCCACAACCACTTTACAAGAAATAGAGGTCAATCAAACTGATAAGCAAGCATGCCAAATGGTATTGATGAAACTAGCGCTTGAATCACTAGGAGATGAGCGGAACATGTTACTATAGTACTTACTTTCGGGTGTCTAAATTGCAGCTTCTTCGGCAGCCCCGGAGCTTTTTTGGTGAATTTTGTCCAAACCCTGCCAGACAAAGAAAACAATTACTTGATATCAGGAAATGAACAAAGTTGCTGATATGGTGGATAATGATCGATTTAACTTACTTCTCGAGCATTTGAGTCATGTCCGCATTGTCCCGGGGATCTTTTCGTCTCGAGTCTAAGACGGTTACTAGTCCCTGCTCAAGCTTAATCTCTAGGAGAATATATATATAGTGGAACCTGTGCACGCATGCATAACTCATCAATTACATTACTATAACCTGGACTAATAAGGGAAACCGAATATGCACAAGACAGTAACACTCACTTAAAGTTGTAAGGAAAGAGTATTATATCTTTGTTTTCATTTATTTCCAACGATCGTAGCAAGTTGGCCTCGGTATCTTTGGCACGATATTTAACCTCAGTTGCATCTATGAGATTTGTGTTAATGAACCCAATATCACCGATTTGTCTTTTCTTCAATTCGGCGATCTTCAATCTACATAATATAGTGAGGATAATTATAAATACATGTAATGAAAGAATTTACCTATATAGAGAGACTTAATGACAGAAGTAGTACTACTTATAGACAGTAGCAAGTGACCGTTGCTTTATCGAGGGCCTTTTGATTGAAAAACTGGAAGAACTCCTCAAATGGAACATTCAACAGTTCAATTCCAACGAGGTCATGCTCCTCTCTAACTCTCAGCGTCAAAGTATTCCTCCCCCCAGACTCTCTCAAGGTTTTCATGTACCAATCATGGAATCTTCGCATCATCGTTGTTAGAGATCTTTCATCTTTGACGAGAGGCTTCCCGTACTCGTATTTGTGTTCCTCCACCTCTAAGAACTCATAATGTACATCGTCGGGCAGGTAATCTCCAAGATTGCTATAACCGGGCACCATCCTCGGATCATTAGTAGGCACCTTGAGCGGGGGGCACGATTGGTTCGCTTGTTTGCCGAGCTGGGCAATGTTTTTCCCAGCTCGTCGTTCTTTTAACCTTTGATCACTGACAGTACTTCCTGACTGCTCCGCTTCGACAAATTACTTTTCAATAATGTGCTCATAGTTGCCTTTCGGCGGAGACTTTGCTGGTTTTTTCAGGGCAGCCAGAGTGCGCTTCGCTTTCACCGGATCTACCTTCTCCTCCGGAGGTGGATGTTTCTTTGCTTTCACCCCTTCAAAGAAGTTCCTCACTTCGGCTCGCGCGATGTCGGCGTTCTCCTCCGGGGTCTTCTCGATGGTAACTTCTCTGGAGTCTTCAGAGAAGGACCGAATCTGTATTGCCTCCCGCCTCTGGCTGTACTGCTAGATGCCGGCAGAGCAGACAGAGCGGCTGGGACTGTCTTCTTTCCTTGCTTACGAGGCGGAGGAGAAGGACTACAACGCGCCGGAGCAGCCGGAGTGGCGGCGGGTCTATTCCGCCCTTGCTGACGAGGCGGAGAAGGAGGAGGCTAGCTGCCCGGGCGTGCCGGCGCAGGCGGAGAAGGAGGCGGAGTGCCGCCACGCGCCGGAGAAGGAGGCCGAGTGCCCTGATCGTCACTCGCCGGAGAAGGAGGCGGTGGAGGAGGCGGAGTGCCCTGACTCGCCGGAGGAGGAGGCGGAGGCGTCCAGTTCGGAAGGTTGATGAGCTCCTGATACGTCTCCAAAGTATCTATAATTTTTGATTGCTCCATGCTATATTATCTACTGTTTTGGACTATATTGGGCTTTATTTTCCACTTTTATATTCTTTTTGGGACTAACCTATTAACCGGAGGCCCAGCCCAGAATTGCTTTTTTTTGCCTATTTCAGTGTTTCGGATAAACGGAATATCAAACGGAGTCCAAACGGAATAAAATCTTCGGGAACGTGATTTTCTCACCGAACGTGATCCAGGAGACTTGTACCCTGCTCCAAGGAACAAAAGAGGCGGTCACGAGGATGGGGGGCGCCCCCCTAGGGCGTGCCCCCCTACCTCGTGGGCCCCTCGTTGCTCCTCCGGCGTACTTCTTCCTCCTATATATACACACGTACCCCCAAACGATCAGAACAGGAGCCAAAAACCTAATTCCACCGCCGCAACTTTCTGTATCCACAAGATCCCATCTTGGGGCCTGTCCCGGAGCTCCGCCGGAAGAGGGCCGTCATCACGGAGGGCTTCTACATCATCATAGCCTCTCAGATGAAGTGTGAGTAGTTTACCTCAGACCTTCGGGTCCATAGTTAGTAGCTAGATGGCTTCTTCTCTCTCTTTGAATCTCAATACAAAGTTCTCCCCTCTCTCGTGGAGATCTATTCGATGTAATCTTCTTTTTGCGGTGTGTTTGTTGAGACCGATGAATTGTGGGTTTATGATCAAGTCTATCTATGAATAATATTTGAATCTTCTCTGAATTCTTTTATGTATGATTGGTTATCTTTGCAAGTCTCTTCGAATTATCCATTTGGTTTGGCCAACTAGATTGGTAGTTCTTGCCATGGGAGAAGTGCTTAGCTTTGGGTTCGATCTTGCAGTGTCCTTACCCAGTGACAGAAGGGGCAGCAAGGCACGCATTGTATCGCTGCCACCAAGGATAACAAGATGGGGTTTATTTCATATTGCATGAATTTATCTCTCTACATCATGTCATCTTGCTTAAGGCGTTACTCTGTTTTTAACTTAATACTCTAGATGCATGCTGGATAGCGGTCGATGAGTGGAGTAATAGTAGTAGATGCAGAATCGTTTCGATCTACTTGTCACGGACGTGATGCCTATATACAATATCATACCTAGATATTCTCATAACTATGCTCAATTCTGTCAATTGCTCAACAGTAATTTGTTCACCCACCGTAGAATACTTATGCTCTTGAGAGAAGCCACTAGTGAAACCTATGTCCCCCGGGTCTATTCTCATCATATCAATCTCCATTACTTTAATCTTGCTTTGTTTTTACTTTGCCTTTACTTTTTACTTTGCATCTTTATGCCAAAAATATTATATCTATCAGATCTCATTCTCGTAAGTGACCTGAAGGGCTTGACAACCCCTAATCACGTTGGTTGCGAGTAGCTATCGCTTTGTGCAGGTACGAGGGACTTGAGCGTGGGCTCCTACTGGATTCATACCTTGATTCTCAAAAACTGAGGGAAATACTTACGCTACTCTGCTGCATCATCCCTTCCTCTTCGGGGAAAACCAATGCAAGCTCAAGACGTAGTAAGAAGGATTTCTGGCGCCGTTGCCAGGGAGTCTACGCAAAAAGTCAACATACCAAGTACCCATCACAATCCCTATCTCTCGCATTACATTATTTGCCATTTGCCTCTCGTTTTCCTCTCCCCCCAATTCACCCTTGCCGTTTTATTCGCCCTCTCTCTCTATCCTCCCTCTCTATTTGCCTCTTTTTGCCTGCTTGCCTTTTGTTTGCTCGTATGGTTGGAATAATTGTTTATTTATTACTAAACAGAGAACTTAAGATCTATGGATCCTCATCCGCTTGCCAATATTTTTAAGGGATCCAATTATGATGAACCAATTCCTAGTGATTTGGATGCACTAGATTATCTTTATAAGCTTTTGCCTGAAATCCGTAAATCTGAAAATCGTAATGAAGTGCTTTATGAAGTGACTCATGATAGATCTTTGAATAAAAAGCATGATTGCAATGATTTAACTATAAACTCTCTTGATGTCAATTATGCTAATAATATGCAAAACCCTAAGCTTGGGGATGCTAGTTTTGCTATGTCCTCTACTTGTTGCAATGATCATGATTGGGGTGATTCTTCTTTTGATATTGAAAATTTATTTAATCCCCATGATGAATATGAGATTGATAATAGTTTTTGCAATATTACTAAAAGTGGGTTTGGAAGAGTATCAACTTTAGATCCCACAAATTTGGAGAATGGTCAATCTTATGAAATTTTTGATAAAAGTGGGTCTGGAAAGGTCATGACTTTAGTTAATGTTAATCCCACTATTTTGAAAGAGTGTCAACTTTGCATGCATGTGGATCGTGTTGAAAATATTTTATGTGATAGCTATTTTGTTGAATTGGCTTATGATCCTACATATAATTATTACGAGAGAGGAAAATATGGTGGTAGAAATTTTCATGTTACTAATTTACCTCTCGTTATGTTGAGATTGCTATTATTTCTTTCCGCTTCCTTGCATATGCTAGTTTTTGCTTGCTATGATAATTTGTTTGCCTTTAATATGCCTATGCATAGGAAGTATGTTAGACTTAGATGTGTTTGTCACATGCTTTATGATGCTCCTTTTGTGCTTCAATTCATGTCTTTCTTGTGAGCATCATTAAAATTACCAATGCCTAGCTATAAGGCTTTAAAGAAAAGCGCTTGCTGGGAGACAATCCAATATTTTTCCTTGCTGTTATTAAATAAATAAATTATTTAGCCTCTGTTCTGGTTGTGTTTTTTGTGTTTAATTAGTGTTTGTGCCAAGTAGAACCGTTGGGAAGACTTGGGGAAAGTCTTGTTGAACTTGCTGTAAAAAAAACAGAAACTTTAGCGCTCACGAGAACTGCTGTCATTTTTATTTGAAGAGCTCTATTTAGTTAATTCTTTTTGAAGATGATTAATAGATAAATTCCTCACATCCAGCAATTTATTTTAGAATTTTTGGGGTTCCATATCTTGCGCTAGCTACAAGTTACTACAGACTGTTCTGTTTTTGACAGATTCTGTTTTTCGTGTGTTGTTTGCTTATTTTGATGAATCTATGGCTAGTAAAATAGTTTATAATCCATAGAGAAGTTGTAATACAGTAGGTTTAACACCAATATAAATAAATAATGATTTAATTACAGTACCTTGAAGTGGTCTTTTGTTTTCTTTCGCTAACAGAGCTCACGAGTTTTCTATTTTGAGTTTTGTGTTGTGAAATTTTCAAGTTTTGGGTGAATTCTTTTGATGGATCATGGAACAAGGAGTGGCAAGAGCCTAATCTTGGGGATGCCCATGGCACCCCCAAGATAATCCAAGGACACCAAGAAGTCAAAGCTTGGGGATGCCCCGGAAGGCATCCCCTCTTTCGTCCACTTCCATCGGTAATTTATTTGGAACTATATTTTTATTCACCAACATGATATGTGTTTTGCTTGGAGCGTCTTGTATTATTTGTGTCTTTGTGTCTTAGTATGACACAATCATACTTGCTGTACACACCTTTTGAGAGAGCCATACATGAATTAAAATTTGATAGAATACTCTATGTGCTTCACTTATATCTTTTGAGCTAAGTAGTTTTGCTCTATGTGCTTCACTTATATCTTTTGAGCATTATAATTTTGCTCTATGTGCTTCACATAGATCTTTTAGAGCACGGTGGTGGATTCGTTTTAAAGAAACTATTGATCTCTCATGCTTCACTTAAATTATTTTGAGAGTCTCTTAATAGCATTGTAATTTGCTTAATAATAATATGCTTGGTATTCAAGATTTGTGAAACTTTCTTTTGAGTGTGTTGAATACTAAGAAAAGATTGAAACATGATAATTGTTTTGAGATATGGAGGTGATGATATTAAAGTCATCCTAGTTGAGTAGTTGTGAATTTAAAGAATACTTGTGTTAAGGTTTGTGATTCCCGTAGCATGCACGTATGGTGAACCGTTATGTGATGAAGTCGGAGCATGATTTATTTATTGATTGTCTTCCTTATGAGTGGCGGTCCGGGACGAGCGATGGTCTTTTCCTACCAATCTATCCCCCTAGGAGCATGCGCGTAATACTTTGCTTTGATAACTTCTAGATTTTTGCAATAAGTATATGAGTTCCTTATGACTAATGTTGAGTCCATGGATTATACGCACTCTCACCCTTCCACCTTTGCTAGCCTCTCTAATACCGCACACCTTTCGCCGGTATCATACACCTACCATATACCTTCCTCAAAACAGCCACCATACCTACCTATTATGGCATTTCCATAGCCATTCCGAGATATATTGCCATGCAACTTTCCACCGTTCCGTTCACGACACACTCCATCATTGTCATATTGCATATCCCAGTACATCGCCGGATGCATTCACATAGAGTCATATTTTGTTCTAAGTATCGAGTTGTAATTGTTGAGTTATAAGAAAAATAAAAGTGTGATGATCATTAGAGCATTGTCCTAGTGAGGAAAGAATGATGGAGACTATGATTCCCCCATAAGTCGGGATGAGACTCCGGACGAAAAATAAATAAAAAAAGAGGCCAAAGAAGCCCAAATAAAAAGAGGCCATAAAAAAAGAGAAAAGGCCCAAATATATATATATATATATATATAAATGATGAGAGAAAAACAGAGAAGGGACAATGTTACTATCCTTTTACCACACTTGTGCTTCAAAGTAGCACCATGATCTTCATAGTAGAGAGTCTCTCATGTTATCACTTTCATATACTAGTGGGAATTTTTCATTATAGAACTTGGCTTGTATATTACAATGATGGGCTTCCTCAAAAAATTGCCCTGGATCTTGATGAGCAAGCAAGTTGGATGCACACCCACTTAGTTTCTTTTTGAGCTTTCATATACTTATAGCTCTAGTGCATCCGTTGCATGGCAATCCCTACTCACTCACATTGATATCTATTGATGGGCATCTCCATAGCCTGTTGATACGCCTAGTTGATGTGAGACCATCTTCTACTTTTTGTCTTCTCCACAACCACCATTCTATTCCACCTATAGTGCTATATCCATGGCTCACGCTCATGTATTGCGTGAAGATTGAAAAAGTTTTGAAAAAGTTAGAGTATGAAACAATTGCTTGGATTGTCATCGGGGTTGTGCATGATTTATATACTTTGTGTGATGAAGATGGAGCATAGCCAGACTATATGATTTTGTAGGGATAACTTTCTTTGGCCATGTTATTTTGAGAAGACATAATCGCTTTATTAGTATGCTTGAAGTATTATTATTTTTTATGTCAATATAAACCTTTGTATTGAATCTTTCTAAACTGAATATTCATACCACAATTAAGAAGATTTGCATTGAAATTATGCCGAGTAGCACTCCGCATCAAAAATTCTCTTTTTATCATTTACCTACTCGAGGAGGAGAAGGAATTAAGCTTGGGGATGCCTGATACGTCTCCACCGTATCTATAATTTTTGATTGCTCCATGCTATATTATCTACTGTTTTGGACTATATTGGGCTTTATTTTCCACTTTTATATTATTTTTTGGACTAACCTATTAACCGGAGGCCCAGCCCAGAATTGTTGTTTTTTTTGGCTATTTTAGGGTTTCGGATAAACGGAATATCAAACGGAGTCCAAACGGAATAAAATCTTCGGGAACGTGATTTTCTCACTGAATGTGATCTAGGAGACTTGGACCCTGCTCCAAGGAACAAAAGAGGCGGTCACAAGGGTGGGGGGCGCCCCCCTAGGGTGCGCCCCCTGCCTCGTGGGCCCCTCGTTGCTCCTCCGGCGTACTTCTTCCTCCTATATATACACACGTACCCCCAAACGATCAGAACAGGAGCCAAAAACCTAATTCCACCGCCGCAACTTTCTGTATCCACGAGATCGCATCTTGGGGCCTGTTCCGGAGCTCCGCCGGAAGAGGGCCGTCATCACGGAGGGCTTCTACATCATCATAGCCTCTCAGATGAAGTGTGAGTACTTTACCTCAGACCTTCGGGTCCATAATTAGTAGCTAGATGGCTTCTTCTCTCTCTTTGAATCTCAATACAAAGTTCTCCCCTCTCTCGTGGAGATCTATTCGATGTAATCTTCTTTTTGCGATGTGTTTGTTGAGACCGATGAATTGTGGGTTTATGATCAAGTCTATCTATGAATAATATTTGAATCTTCTCTGAATTCTTTTATGTATGATTGGTTATCTTTGCAAGTCTCTTAGAATTATCCGTTTGGTTTGGCCAACTAGATTGGTAGTTCTTGCCATGGGAGAAGTGCTTAGCTTTGGGTTCGATCTTACGGTGTCCTTACCCAGTGACAGAAGGGGCAGCAAGGCACGTATTGTATCGTTGCCATCGAGGATAACAAGATGGGGTTTATTTCATATTGCATGAATTTATCTCTCTACATCATGTCATCTTGCTTAAGGCGTTACTCTGTTTTTAACTTAATACTCTAGATGCATGCTGGATGGCGGTCGATGAGTGGAGTAATAGTAGTAGATGCAGAATCGTTTCGATCTACTTGTCACGGACGTGATGCCTATATACTCTCGTAAGTGACCGTGAAGGGCTTGACAACCCCTAATTGCGTTGGTTGCGAGTAGCTATCGCTTTGTGCAGGTACGAGGGACTTGAGCGTGGGCTCCTACTGGATTGATACCTTGGTTCTCAAAAACTGAGGGAAATACTTACGCTACTCTGCTGCATCATCCCTTCCTCTTCGGGGAAAACCAACGCAAGCTCAAGACATAGTAGCTCCTTCCGCCATAGGCATGGAGTCTTCCCTCCGTTATTTCATCCACCATCACCCTAGCATATCCTTCTGGAATCAGCCGGCAGTGAAAAGTTGCGCCGGGTTCAGTAGGAAAAACAGAGCCAACATCACCTTCACCTTCTAATTCATCCATTGCATGCGTCATAAGGTGGCAATTTTGAGACTCCGTGATAGCATCCACGGGATAGCTGGCAGGAGCCGTCAAGACATGCTCCGGCTGAAGTAGCTCGGTGGAAGCCATGCTGCTTATTCGCTGAGCTGGCGGGGTAGCTTCGGGGGATGCTTCGGTAGTTCGTTTGCTGCGATTTGCTTCTCGTTCCTCTATCGCTTGTACCCTTGCATGTAGCGCCAGCATTTGGGTCTTCTGCACTTTTTTCCTCCTCTCCTGGCATTTGTAACCGCCTGCGTCCGAAAAACCAGCCTTCCACGAAACGGAGCCTGGCATGCCTCGTGTCCGTCCAGGGTGCTTAGGATTCCCGAGGGCCATTGTGAGCTCGTCTTTCTCTCTGTCTGGAACGAACGTCCCTTGCTGCGCTGCATCGATATAGTGCTTTAGCTTCTTGACTAGTTTGTTCATTTTCTCGTCCGTCCAAACGCATTTCCCTGATACAGGGTCCACGGTTCCGCCAGCCCCGAAGAACCAAGTCCGGTAACGGTCTGGCCAGTTCATTGTCTCTGGTTTGATCCCTTTATCAAGCAGATCATTCTCAGCCTTGGCCCACTTAGGAGGACCTTTATACTGCTTCGGAGGCATGCCGTCTTTTTTGTGCAAACTTTGCAGGTCCTCCCGTGCCTCAGGTGTATATTTTGTCTTCCCATACATGCCCAAGAAGCCTAGCAGGTTCACGCAAAGGTTCTTCGTCACGTGCATCACGTCGATTGAAGAGCAGACCTCTAGGTCTTTCCAGTAGGGTAGGTCCCAAAATATAGATTTCTTCTTCCACATGCGTGTGTGTCCCTCAGCGTCATTCGGAACAGCTAGTCCGCCGGGACCCTTTCCAAAGATTACGTGTAAATCATTGACCATAGCAAGTACATGATCACCGGTACGCATGGCGAGCTTCTTCCGGTGATCTGCGTCGCCTTTGAAATGCTTGCCTTTCTTTCGACATTGATGGTTGGTCGAAAGAAATCGATGATGGCCCAGGTACACATTCTTCGTGCATTTGTCTAGGTATATACTTTCAGTTTCTTCTAAACAGTGCGTGCATGCGTGGTATCCCTTGTTTGTCTGTCCTGAAAAGTTACTGAGAGCGGGTCAATCATTGATGGTTACAAACAGCAACGCGTGCAGGTTAAATTCCTCCTGTTTCTGCTCATCCGACGTACGAACACCATTTCCAGTCCACAGTTGTAAAAGTTCTGCAACTAATGGCCTTAGGAACACATCAATGTCGTTGCCAGGTTGCTTAGGGCCTTGGAAGAGAATTGGCATCATAATGAACTTCCGCTTCATGCACATCCAAGGAGGAAGGTTATACATACATAGAGTAACGGGCCAGGTGCTGTGATTGTTGCTCTGCTCCCCGAAAGGATTAATGCCATCCGCACTTAAACCAAACCATACGTTCCTTGGGTCACTTGTAAAATCAGGCCAGTACTTTCTCTCGATTTTTCTCCACTGCGACCCATCAGCGGGTGCTCTCAACTTCCTGTCTTTCTTACGGTCCTCACTGTGCCATCGCATCAACTTGGCATGCTCTTCGTTTCTGAACAGACGTTTCAACCGTGGTATTATAGGAGCATACCACATCACCTTCGCAGGAACCCTCTTCCTGGGGTGCTCGCCGTCAACATCACCAGGGTCATCTCGTCTGATCTTATACCGCAATGCACCGCATACCGGGCATGCGTTCAGATCCTTGTACGCACCATGGTAGAGGATGCAGTCATTAGGGCATGCATGTATCTTCTGCACCTCCAATCCTAGAGGGCATACGACCTTCTTTGCTGCGTATGTACTATCGGGCAATTCTTTATCCTTTGGAAGCTTCTTTTTCAATATTTTCAGTAGCTTCTCAAATCCTTTGTCAGGCACAACATTCTCTGCCTTCCACTGTAGCAATTCCAGTACGGTACCGAGCTTTGTGTTGCCATCTTCGCAATTGGGGTACAACCCTTTTTTGTGATCCTCTAACATGCGATCGAACTTCAGCTTCTCCTTTTGACTAATGCATTGCGTCCTTGCATCAACAATGACCCGGCGGAGATCATCATCATCGGGCACATCGTCTGGTTCCTCTTGATCTTCAGCAGCTTCACCCGTTGCAGCATCATTGGGCACATCGTCTGGTTCCTCTTGATCTTCACCAGCTCCCCCCGTTGCAGCATCACCGTATTCAGGGGGCACATAGTTGTCATCGTAGTCTTCTTCTTCGCCGTCTTCCATCATAACCCCTATTTCTCCGTGCCTCGTCCAAACATTATAGTGTGGCATGAAACCCTTGTAAAGCAGGTGGGAGTGAAGGATTTTCCGGTTAGAGTAAGACCTCGTATTCCCACATTCAGTGCATGGACAACACATAAAACCATTCTGCTTGTTTGCCTCAGCCACTTCGAGAAAATCATGCACGCCCTTAATGCACTCGGAGGTGTGTCTGCCACCGTACATCCATTGCCGGTTCATATACGTGCATTATATATAATTAAGTGTCTCAAAAACCATTATAGAACATCATGAATAGATAATTAAGTGACCAAATTAATAGAAGTTCATCATCACATTAAAACCAAAGTACATACATAGTTCTCATCTAACAACATATAGCTCTCCAGAGCATCTAATTAATTAAACCATACATTGAAACTATGTAAAACATTTCAATGCGAAAACAAATGCGATCATAATCGCAACCAAGGTAACAATTGATCCAACGGCATAATGATACCAAGCCTCGGTATGAATGGCATTTTCTAATCTTTCTCATCTTCAACCGCATTGCATCCATCTTGATCTTGTGATCATCAACGACATTCTCAACATGCAACTCCAATATCATCTTCTCCTCCTCAATTTTTTTATTTTGTCCTTCAAGTAATTGTTTTCTTCTTTAACTAAATTTAACCTCTCGACAATAGGGTCGGTTGGAATTTCCGGTTCAACTACCTCCTAGATAAATAAAATCTATGTCACGTTGGTCGGCATAATTGTCATAAACAATAAATGAACCAAATAGTTATAAAAAGATAATATATACCACATCCGAATCATAGCCAGGACGAGAGCCGACGGGGGCGGATACCAAAACCATCGCACTATATAATAATAAGCAATAATAAAAGTAAGAAAATTAGACAAGTATCTATCTAGCTAAAGTAAGAATTTTTTCTTTCAGAAAGAAGATAAGAACAAGAGGCTCACCACGGTGGTGCCGGCGACGAGATCGGTGCCGGCGATCCACGGCGGTGAAGACGGGAGTGGGACGTGACGGGCCGCTAAACCTAGACAAATCTCGAGGAAAATGGAGCTTTGAGGTCGAGCTTCGAGAGGAGAAAGCTTAACTAGTGTGGCTCGGGCATTTCATCGAACACCTCATGTGCATAGGAGGTGAGCTAGAGCACCACAAACCTCTCCCCTCGCCGGCCAGAAAAAACAGAGCAGTGTGGAGTGCTCTGCTCGCCGGCGAGGGGGTATATATAGGCACCTCATTGGTCCCGGTTCGTGGCATGAACCGGTACCAAAGGGAAGCCTGTGGTCCCGGTTCAAGCCACCAACCGGGACCAATGGTGGTGGTCTAGGAGCGAGGCCCATTGGTCCCGGTTCGTCCCACCAACCGGGACCAAAGGGGCATGATGAACCGGGACCAATGCCCCCACGAGGCCCGGCAGGCCCCTGGCCTCACGAACCGGGACAGATGGCCCCATGGGTCCCGGTTCTGGACTGAACCGGGACTAATGGGCCACCTTGGCCTGGACCAAAGCCATGTTTTCTACTAGTGTTGGTAGTTGATCTTACTCTCATTTTCTATGTTCATTAGCCATTGATTTAAATCTAATTTTTGTAGTTACTCACTCTCCCCCCTCCCCCCTCTCTCTTTCTCTCTCTGTGTTTCTTGCCATATCTTGCATTCATGTATATCTCTTCATCATGGTTAGTAAGTATCTTTGATAATTTTTTTCATGAATTTTTTGTTCGAACACTATCCCTCACTCATTATCTCTTTGTGAATCTAATCACTCTACCACTATTATCATAGCTTGCCCTCTCTTACTGCTTCTCTCTATTGTTGTAACTTGTAATTCCTGGTTCAGCTAAAGCAACATTTTTTGAAGCACTGACCGTAGACCAATTTTTCTACGGTATTTTTGGCATAACTGAAGCAACTTATAATTTCTGGTTCAACCGAAACAACATTTTTTTGAAGCACTGACTGTGGGACAATTTTTCTACCGTATTTCTAGCATAACCGAAGCAACTTAATATGTACTGGACATGGCATGTCGCCTCCATGTCTATTGTCATGGAAACAACATCGTTGTTCTTCCCATAAGATGTGTTGCTCACACACGTTACACAATGACACTGGGATGCTCTCTTAATATTTTTCTCTTCCATGTCTTCATGAGCTCAACATGTTTTTCATAAATGCAAGTATTTTCAAAATATTTAAGGTTGTCATACATCAATGGCGACCCTCAATTCAAGGATACCTCAACTCATCTTCGTCCAACTGATCTAAACTTATTTTCCTATAGCGATGAATTCATGCATGTTTATGTATTTGTCTGCGAACAATTCATGCATGTTTATACTGCTACAAATGTTGGTTGACAATAGTCATTAATTAGTACGGACTGATGTCATACAATTTTTTAAAGATATATTCGACATGTTGTTCTAGAATTAATTTACATGCAAATAAGAAAATAATTTTTTGTATTATATTGTGGATATTTACCATACATATACATTTTACATTTTAATTATATATAGTGTACCCATCTAATTTCTGATTTAGCTTACCTGCAAAGTAATTGCATTTTTCATTATTGAAATCATTATTAATGCCATCGGTTGTAAAAAATTGCGCGGTTGTAATAATATTATTGAAATCTAATCATACTATCAACATGCTCTTATGTTTGGTAGGACCATGAAAATCACACACATTTGCCTAAGAAAATCACACACGTGTATTTTCCTTCCGAGTTGACTTAGATTTGGACACTAAGGAGACTCAAGTTCGACTAATGATTTTTGCATCGCAATTCCTGGGAACTTCTTCGCAATTTTTTTTTATAATACTTGAGAACTTTTTTTTGCCACAGTTCCTGGGAAGTTGAATAGGGACTTGGTCTCCTTTTTTTGTGCGTAAGGACCCGGTCTCCTTTGTTTTGCCTGAGGACTCGGTCTCCTGCCCACATACGCCAAGTCTTTATGTGACCCGGTCTGATTTGTTATTTTTTCTCTTCAGTGTTAACGTGATCTAGTTTGAGATGGGTGTATATCTGTTATACGTCTCTTTTGCTTTGCACCTTTCCATCATAACACGGGTACGTCAATTCTTAAAAAAAGACATGTACGTGACAACTTCCTATGTTCCAAAAAAGACATATATACAATATTTGTATGTAACGTTTAAATCTTTAATCTCAGCCCTTAATCTACAAAATTAATGGTCAAGATAATTTAATCTATGTGGACGAACGTAATAGCTTGTTTGACTCTTGTTTTAATTATATAATAGATAGATGTAATTTTCTGTTGGACTCAAATCTCTTAGAAACACTATTTCACTTTTGTTGTTGTGCATTAAAAATTAGGCACAAATTTAATCACTTGGAATTTGAGTTGCTAGCACTTGTGAACAATTTATTGTTTTTCTATTTCAATAAATTTATAACTACTTTTTGTGACATTATAAATTTATTAATCTTGCAAGTCAAAAAGACCCTAATTATTTGGCATTATGTATTTGTTCTGTACAAAGTAAATACTGATTAATATGACTGATATATCAGTGTAACGGACTTTATACTGTGCTACACACGGCTGTGTTTCTCATCATGTACTATCAATTAATTAACTATTAAGGTCCAGTCGCATCGGTTTAAAATAAAGGCACAAAAAGTTAGGAGAAGTCCGTGCTAAACCTTAGCCTCCCAGCTGAACTCTACTACCTTGGGTTGTTGGCCCATGATAATGTTGTATCGCTCCGGACTCCTTTATAAAATCTGTCCGGACTCTAGCTTGCAGGGCCGTCGACAAGGGTGGCCAAGGTGGGTGACCGCACATGGCCCCGTAAAATCTGGGGGCCCCAGATCGCACTAACCTAAAGCTAATTATATGGCACATCCTGCCTGATCTTAGCGCCCAGCAAAAAATTTCCCTTCTCTGCCCACGATTCCACAGTCTGCTTGATTATCTCCTGTGCATGCACAGGATTCCTTTTTCATCTCACGCAAGCAGTTTTTCCGGGAGCAACTGCCTAATTCATTCGCCATTTATTTCCAGATCTGTTGGCTTGCATGTAATTGCATGCATGAATATTAGGGAGGAGAGGAAATCATCAGGGAGGAAAGGAGATCCCTCCATCCGTGGGGACTTTTTTACTGCAGACTTCAAGTGGAAACAACTGCCTCCGTACTCCACCTTGTAAGCTGGGAGCTTTCGAAAGAGCAAAATGCACGCGTATTTAGGACCAAGGCGGCGCCTGTGGCGGTGATAGTGTGAACTATTAAGAAGGAAGCGTCTATCAAGGCTATGGCGGGCGTCAAACATTTGTGTAATTTTATGCCACGAGAGTAGACCTTTGCCCTTCTTCCGCTTTGGCAGAGCTGTGTTGTACTAAACCTTACTCTTCTCCTTATTCAATGAAAATGGCAAATCTTTTGCCTTTTAAAAAAAAGAGGAAACAACCCACTAGCAAATTATGGAATCAAAAAATAAACCAAATACACTTCCTATTTTACCCTACAAAAATATACACTTACTGTTTTGAAATTCCATAAAAAAGTTAATGCAACTAATAAAATAAAATAAAAGTATGCCATTTTTAATTTGGGGCCCTATTTTATATTCATTGTTTGTATCACACAAATGTGCAACCTTAAGTACTCCAGTGCGATGTGATTCACGTGATTGGTTGCTCGGAAGTGCCTACAAGCGCGGATCTTCTATCATCTTGGATGGCATGGAAATTAGTCCGTCATTGGAAAAACCTTTTTTATTTCGCACCGAGGCCCCAAATTTTTGGAGACAGCCCTGCTAGCTTGGGTTAGCCGATGACAATGGTACTTTGTATTTTCTTTCCAAATCGATACAAAGTTGCATCAATTTTTTAATCTTGACCGGCAATTTCTATAGTTAGCGATAACTTATTTGTCTTCCAGCGTAAAGACGTGACAGTCCAATATGTTTGTACACATATGTTTATATGTTACGTAAAATTTTCTAAATCTCAACCGTTATTTTTCTGATCTAATGATGCAAATAATATTAGCGTATGTGGATAAGCGTGATGGCTTGTTTGTCTCTTGTTTTAATTATATAATAGATTGCCGGGACCTTTTTGCAAAATTTAGGTAACCGTGAGTACAGATCCCCCACTGCATAATCTGTACCATCGATCTATAATCCGACGGCCCAGGTTCCTTTTTTCTATTTTTGCACCTGTGGCCCTTCTTCTATTGTAGTCGCTCCAACCGCTAGCTGGCCATCGCGTGCACCAAGATATATGCGTGCCACCCTTCCGATGCATCGGGTTGGCGTGAGGTGCGTGGTTTGTTGGGTGGAGGCTTCCGTAGGCCTCAAAAGGCTCTGCGACGTGCCTCGGACACGCCCATCCGAGTAAATCACCACTTCACGTCCAACTCTTTTTTCTTCACAAATTGATCGACCCAGCATCCTTTCAAGATGACAAGATCGGCAAGCAGCATCACAGCAAGCTCGCAAAGTGCTGTGGTATCTCCTCTGCAACTTCTCAAATGTCGAATCAAATCATAGAAAGACTAACCAGATCTTTGCTTCTGGCCACTCGCTCAAACATTGAAGAGATGCCATAATCAAGGCGAAACAGAAATGTATCAATTCGGAGTTCATTGGGTTATAGTCCAACTCTTTTTTCTTTTACGTTCTCCACTGTCGACAAGCGAGACCCCTTGTGCACTAATATGCGCGCGCACACACACACAAGGTTTTGTTTCAGATATGCTAAATCTTGTGCCTTTTTTTGACGTTAAATCTTGTGTATAGCATACACAGAGGGAAAGGAAGAAGAGAAGAGGGGAGAAATTTACATGTTTGTTCCTTCAAGTCTCTGGCGCACAACGATTCCATCCCACAACTCAAGAAACACTATAATATGATACTTATAAACGTGAATACATAGCACTATACGGTACGCCTTATGGTCCCGTTGACAGTAGAGCTCCCTGCCGCCGTGTGGCGCGACATTTTTGCAGAAAGCCCCCTCCCTTTTGCGGAAAAACATGCGCTCCCCCAGTCCACGCGCCTTGCCACGTCTCCAGACCCATTTGTCATCCTCCCAAGCGGAGTAGTCAAATCGTCATAGCCTTATTCAGTACACCAGCCGCCTCCAGTCTATCACTCCAAGCCAGCCACACCTCCCACACCACCACTCCTCTCACCTCCGCTCTGTCTCTTCCTATCTCCCCCAAATCCCTCAGCCGAGCTTGCCCAAATCCCTATCCATTCTCACCCTCGCCAATCGATCTCCATCCGTCGCCGTCCAATCTCGAATCCGCAATGGAGATCACTCCTCCGTTGGCGGAACTCCTCGTTCAGGTGGCTGTCAGCGATGCAGAGAAGCTGTCCCGGCTGAGCGAGATATGATCATGGTTCCTTGACCTGGCGATGATCTACAAGGAGGCGGTCATCAACGTTGGTTGCCTTACAGACGAGGAGAAGGCCTGCATGCGCCCGAACCGCTCTCTTCCGGTGGAGTACTACTACCGGGCGATGATGGAGGCGGAGAGCGATGATCCGGTGCAGAGGTGCAGATGGCGCGGGTCATGGCACTAGGCAGGGCGCAGGCGCTGTCGCGTGTCATGCTGCTGGTCAGGACACATAAAAAACAGTTTGAGTTATTTGACACATAAAAAGAGTTATATTGTATTATTTGACACATTAAAATTGTTTGAATTTTGTTGTATTATTTAGCACATTTAAAAAATCAGATTGAATTTTGATGTATTATTTAACACATAAAAAGGGTTTAGGGTTTAAATAATGTTTTATTATTTATCGCATGAAAAAACTTTTATTTGAACTCTTTTGCATTATTTAACACATGACAATTTTCTTTAACATTGATACCTGCATTGTTTTACAGATGGAAGTAAAAATAAGTGCAAAATGGATTGGACAAGTTGGAAGAGCATGCTTGCATTATTTAACACATGACAATTTTCTTTAACATTGATACCTGCATTGTTTTACAGATGGAAGTAAAAATAAGTGCAAAATGGATTGGACAAGTTGGAAGAGCATGCAAGTCATGTTTAGACATGATGTTCTATGATGCAAGAGCCAAATTGTTCTATCTATATCATGTTTATACCTGATGTTCTATGATGCAAAATGAATTGTTAGGCATATTCATGAATATTATGACCGAGGCATTGACTGATAAATACCTGGGTTTGTCAGCAATTTTGGGTATTGGTAGAAGTGATTTCCTTCACTTCTTAATTGACAGTGGCCTAAAGAGAGTAAGTAGGTGAAAAGAGAAGTTGTTCCATGATGTACAGCTCAGTGCCGACATCTTGTAGTCATAGAATTGTTCCATGATGTACAACTCAGTGCATATTGTTTCCTACATATTGTTTCCATTGTCAATTAACGCATAAGCATCAACTATGTTTTCACTAAGAACACCATAAGGCTGCTCTCACGCGTCATCTCTTATAGTGGATACCCTCAAACATAGGAGGTCTCATGGAAGCAGCAAAACCACTCGGGGTAAATTGCCTATAATAAGGTTTTTGGATTGTTGGAAATATGAGCAATTTACCATATGATTTTATTAACAGAAATATTAGATAAAACATGAGTATTGTAGCAGAGATAAAACAAGTCATGCAATCCGACAGAGAAAAGGTAAATAGCATCTGCATGTATGAACTAGAACCAAACATATCCAAAGCAAACACTAGAGTAAGTTTGTGGCAGAACATCTAATAGAAAGAGTATGAGAACGTACGGAACAGGATCAGAAGCAGAAGCACCCGTCTTGGGGTCTTGTTCTCGCCAGCCATGTTGTTGAAGAGGTTGTCGACGTCGGGAAAGAAGTCATCGTTGGGGAAGTAGTCGTCGGAGTCCGACGAAGAAGTCAGTACTCGCGCGGAGCGCTCCCCAAAAGCCTTATCACCCTTCTCCCGTACAAGACTCAAAGAGGTGCGGTTTCAGAGGCCTACTGTCCCGACCTACAGTGCACACCACAAGCCGGGATGGGGAAGATCGTAGCGGTAGCACAGTGCTCAGGAGGATGGTGTTCTGATGTGCCTCTCTGGGGAGGAGCGACATCCCTTTTATTAGCATAGGAGAAGGAGGCGAATAGGCTGCGTCGGGAGCTGAAGGGAACGAGGGAGATGAAACGAATCGGCAGTAGCCGAAGGGTGCAGCGTTCGTATTCAAAGTCCATTACAGCAAAAACTTTCAGCTTCTGAGTGACCTTTCATATACCAATCATGCATGGCAAAAATGTAGACATGGGCTCGGCTCATTCCCGCGTCGAGGCGTGGCGGGCAGCGGAGGAGCGCGTGGATGTCCCTCTTGTTCTCATGCTCATACATGTGGGGAAACAACCTCCATTATAAGGAGGTCCAACTCCCACGAAACTAGTAATGTGGGACTAAACTTTAGTAATACCCCTTGCCTTGCACGAATGGGCTGAATGGACCTTTAGGATTTGTTAAGAATTTCTGAAATAGCTATTGGGTTGTCCCAAGATAGACTAAATTCCAACAATATATATATATATATATATATATATATATATATATATATATATATATACGCCTCATGCTAATTCTCTGTGAGCATTGTTCGATCCGTAGATGTGGCGATGAAGGTGACGACGGCGAACAGCGGTGGCGCCACTGCGACGGTGACCCCCATGGACTGCAAGGTGCTCCCAACCATCCCCGGTATATGCACCCCCAACAAGTGTGCATGAAGGACTGCCAGGGCAGCATCGGCGGCATCTCAGTGGGCGAGTATGTTTTCGACGGATGCCGGTGCACGTACTGCACTATCCCACCTAGTGGTGGTCGGAACTGAACGGAGAGAAGGCATATGCTGCTGCATGTTGGAATTTTTCTAGTAGGCCTTTGGCCCAAACCTCAACTAAAATTATGAAATTCTCTTGGCCCATTCATGCACATATATGAGTGGAGTGAGTGAGACTAAAGTTTAGTCCCACCATCGAAGTTGAGTGATAGTTGCACCTCTTTATAAGGTGAGCTCTTTTACCACTTGTATGAGCATGAGAAGAGGAGACCTACATGCGCGCTCCTCCTCCTCGCTTGCCTCGCCATGCCACGCCTTGTCACGATGCGTCGCGGGTTGCGAGATTGAGCCGAGCCGAGAACAGAGCTATGCACATTGTCTATATTTTTGCTGCTCGGGAAAATTAATGAGTGATTAATTAATAATTAACAGATGCGTTAATTACTGAACCGTTTCCGATTCTTCTGGATCGCGACTCGGACGTGGGGTTTACTCCCACGACCTACCCAGCCTGCACTATATAGCCAGGCATACGTCTACCCTAGCTGCCGCCGTATTGTATGGTTTCGCACCACCATTCTAGAACATTGCACTGCCACGCAAGTCTTCTCCATCCCTCCTTCCGGTGTGCACAACAAGAAGGGACAGGAGGCCTCCGGAACCCCACCTCTCGTGATCTTGTACGGGAGTGGGGCGATCAGGTTTTTGGGGAGAGCACTCGCGCGACTGCTGGCAGCGACGACTTCGCCAACGATGACTTCTTCCCCGACCTCGACAGCCTCATCCTCAACAACATTGGGCGACAACCTCAACGCCATCGGTGCTGCTCCCGCTGCACCATATGTGATTCTATCCTTCTTGTTCGAGAACCTGGTAGAATTCATGTTTCTAGTATGTGCCCTAAATGTGATATGTTCATCTACTATGCTAGTTCGCATGATTAGTTTGATCTCTGCTGGGCTATGTGATACGTCTCCATCGTATCTATGATTTTTGATTGTTCCGTGCCAATATTATACAACTTTCATATATTTTTGGCAACTTTTTATACTATTTTTGGGGACTAACATATTGATCCAGTGCCTAGTGCCAGTTCCTGTTTGTTGCATGTTTTGTTTCGCAGAATATCCATATCAAACGGAGTCCAAACGGGATAAAAACTGATGGAGATTTTTTTGGAACATATGTGATTTTTGGGAAGAAAACTCAACGTGAGACGATGCTCGAGGGGCCCACGAGGCAGGGGGAGCCCCTGACCCTTGTGGCCACCCCGTAAGGCGGTTGATGCCCTTCTTTCTCCGCAAGAAAGCTAATATCCGGATAGAGATCGTGTTAAAATTTCAGCCTAATCGGAGTTACGGATCTGTGGGAATATAAGAAACGGTGAAAGGGCAGAAACTGGGAACGCAGAAACAGAGAGAGACAGACAGACAGATCCAATATCGGAGGGGCTCTCGCCCCTCCCACGCCATGGAGGCCGTGGAGCAGAGGGGAAACCCTTCTCCCATCTAGAGAGGAGGTCAAGGAAGAAGAAGGAGTGGGGCTCTCTCCCCCTCTCTTCCGGTGGCACCAGAGTGCCACCGGGGGCCATCATCATCACCGCAATCTTCACCAACAACTTCACCGCCATCACCACCAACTCTTCCCCCCTCTATGCAGCTGTGTAACCTCTCTCTTACCCACTGTAATCTGTACTTAAACATGGTGCTCAACACTATATATTATTTCCCAATGATGTATGGCTATCCTATGATGTTTGAGTAGATCTGTTTTGTCCTATGGGTTAATTGACGATCGTGATTGGTTTGAGTTGCATGTTTTATTATTGGTGCTGTCCTATGGTGCTCTCCATGTCGCGCAAGCGTGAGGGATTCCCACTATAGGGTTTGCAATATGTTCATGATTTTCTTATGGTGGGTGGCGTGAGTGACAGAAGCACAGACCCGAGTAAGTAGGTTGTTTGCGTATGGGATAAAGAGGACTTGATACTTTAATGCTATGGTTGGGTTTTACCTTAATGATCTTTAGTAGTTGCGGATGCTTGCTAGAGTTCCAATCATAAGTGCATATGATCCAAGTAGAGAAAGTATGTTAGCTTATGCCTCTCCCTCAAATAAAATTGCAATAATGATTACCGGTCTAGTTATCGATTGCCTAGGGACAAATAACTTTCTCGTGACAAAAAGCTCTCTACTAAAACTAATTTAGTTGTGTCTTTATCTAAACAGCCCCTAATTTTTATTTACATGCTCTTTATTATCTTGCAAACCTATCCAACAACACCTACAAACTACTTCTAGTTTCATACTTGTTCTAGGTAAAGCGAACATCAAGCGTGCGTAGAGTTGTATCGGTGGTCGATAGAACTTGAGGGAATATTTGTTCTGCCTTTAGCTCCTCGTTGGATTCGACACTCTTACTTATCGAAAGAGGCTACAATTGATCCCCTATATTTGTGGGTTATCAAGACCTTTTTCTGTCACCGTTGCCAGGGAGCAATAGCATGGGGTGAATATTCTCGTGTGTGCTTGTTTGCTTTATCACTAAGTAATTTTTATTTGCTGTTCTTAGTTGTTTTCTATCTTTAGTTATGGGTAGGAAACGCAAAATACCAAAAAAAAATTAGTTGTACCTACTGAACCAATGGTTGAAGAACCACTCAAAATCTATCACACTCCTGAAGATTATTACTTGGATCATCTTCGATCCCTATGTGCTCGTGCTGAAACCCCAACTAGCTTAGTTGAGAGAAAATCTTTAGATGAGCATGCTTGTTATGTGCGACACCGTATATCTGAAAAAGGGAAACTTTTACTGGGTCAAATTCATCGTTTGCAATGCTATGCTTGGAATTTATGTGAAATGTATGATTTTACTTGTTGTTCTGAAAACCCTAAGAAACACCTTCCCTATCAATGTGAGTTTAGTGTTAATGGAATCGTATCTTCGTATGCTAAAGGTGTTTATAGTTACTATGATGTTCAACAAATTGAAGAATTTGTTGCTTTTAAGGGTGCTTACGAAATTGCTTCTTTGATTGAAAAGTATGACGCAACTCTTTACAAATCTGAAATTTTTTCCATACTTAAATATTGCTATGATAATTATGCTTCTAATGCCTATGTTGAACCATATATGGAGGATTACTCCGCTTTCCAAGAAGAGAATAATATTTTGCAGGAGTCTATGAAAGAACAAATTGATGAAACTGTGAGCTCATTGGATGAAAAAGATGATGAGGAGAACGAAGAACAAAAGGAGGAACAGAGGATTAGCTACCCATGCCCACCTTCTAATGAGAGTAACTCTTCAACTCATACATTGTTTAATTTCCCTTCGTGCTTACCGAAGGATGAATGCTATGATGATTGTTATGATCTCGTTGATTCTTTTGAAATATCCCTTTTTGATGATGCTTGCTATGCTTGTGGCCAAGATGCCAATATGAATTATGCTTATGGAGATGAACTTGCTATAGTTCCTTATGTTAAACATGAAATTGTTGCTATTGCACCCACGCATGATAGTCCTATTATCTTTTTGAATTCTCCCAACTACACTATATCGGAGAAGTTTGCACTTATTAAGGATTATATTGATGGGTTGCATTTTACTATTACACATGATGATTTTGATGAATATAATATGCATGTGCTTTCTGCTCCTACTTGCAATTATTATGAGAGAGGAACTATATCTCCACCTCTATGTTTCCAATACAATAAAATTGCAAGAAACTATTTATACTATGCATTGGCCTTTACTATGTGTGCATGAATTGATCTTTTATGACATGCCGATGCATAAGAAGAGAGTTAGAGTTCGTTGTTGTGTGATATATGTTACTTTGTGCTCACTACTAAATTACAAATCATTGTTAATTAAAATTGACTTTGATATACCTTGGGATCCGGGTGGATCCATTACTTGAGCACTATATGCCTAGCTTAATGGCTTTAAAGAAAGCGCTGCCAGAGAGACAACCCGGAAGTTTTAGAGAGTCATTTATTTCTGTTGTGTGCTTTTATAAAATTTAAAAAATAAAAATATTGTGCCAAGGTTTGCCTTTAGGATGTTTACTTTGCTTGTTGGTTTGCATGGTGCAGGACAGAAACTTTGTCTGTAGTGCGCAATTTTTCAATTTTTACTGGAACGTCAAATGGTTCTGATTCTTTCTGCACTGTATTTTTATGCAAATTTTTTATTTTTACTAATTTTTGCAGAATTTTGCAAGTAACAGAAGTATGGTGAATGTTCAGATTATTACAGACTGTTCTGTTTTAGACAGATTCTGTTTTTGATGCATAGTTTGCTTGTTTTGATGAAACTATCGATTCATATCAGTGGATTAAGCCATGAAAAAGTTATACTACAGTATACACAATGAAAAAACAAAATATGAATTGGTTTGCAACAGTACTTAGATTAGTGATTTGCTTTACTATACTAACGGATCTTACCGAGTTTTCTATTAATGTTTTGTGTGGATGAAGTGTTCAATGATCGAGAAGGTGTCGATGTGAGAAGAAGGAAGCGGGGAAAGAGCTCAAGCTTGGGGATGTCCAAGGCACCCCAAGTAAATATTCAAGGAGACTCAAGCGTCTAAGCTTGGGGATGCTGCGGAAGGCATCCCCTCTTTCTTCAACAAGTATCGGTATGTTTTCGGATTCGTTTCATTCATGTGATATGTGCAATCTTGGAGCGTCTTTTGAATTTAGTTTTAATTTTTCTTTTATGCACCATGCTGGTATGAGATATTCCTTGGTTGATTTATAGAATTCTCAATGCACGTCACTTATATCTTTTGATTATGGCTTTATAGAATGCTTCATGTGCTTCACTTATATCATTTGAAGTTTGGATTGCATGTTTCTCTTTACATAGAAAACCACCATTTGTAGAATGCTATTTTGCTTCACTTAGATTTGTTGGAGCTTGGGCATGTCTTTTGTAGAAAGAATTAAACTCTCTTGCTTCACTTATATCTATTTAGAGAGATGACAGGAACTGGTCATTCACATGGTTAGTCATAAAGTCCTACATAAACTTGTAGATCACTAAATATGATATGTTTGATTCCTTGCAATAGTTTTGCGATATAAAGATGGTGATATTAGAGTCATGCTAGTGGGTAGTAGTGGATTTGTAGAAATACTTGTGTTGAGGATTGTGATTCCCGTAGCATGCACGTATGGTGAACCGTTATGTAATGAAGTCGGAGCATGAGGTATTTATTGATTGTCTTCCTTATGAGTGGCGGTCAGGGACAAGCGATGGTCTTTTCCTACCAATCTATCCCCCTAGGGGCATGCGTGGTAGTACTTTGCTTTGAGGGCTAATAAACTTTTGCAGTAAGTATGTGAGTTCTTTATGACTAATGTTGAGTCCATGGATTACGCACTCTCACCCTTCCATCATTGCTAGCCTCTTCGGTACCGTGCATTGCCCTTTCCCACCTCAAGAGTAGGTGCAAACTTTGCCGGTGCACCCAAACCCCGTGATATGATACGCTCTGTCACACATAAACCTCCTTATATCTTCCTCAAAACAACCACCATACCTACCTATCATGGCATTTCTATAGCCATTCCAAGATATATTGCCATGCAACTTCCATCATCATCATATACATGACTTGAGAATTCATTGTCATATTGCTTTGCATGATCGTAAGATAGCTAGCATGATGTTTTCATGGCTTGTCCATTTTTTGATGTCATTGCTACGCTAGATCATTGCACATCCCAGTACACCGCCGGAGGCATTCATATAGAATCATATCTTTGTTCTAGTATCGAGTTGTAATATCGAGTTGTAAGTAAATAAAAGTGTGATGATCATCATTATTAGAGCATTGCCCTAATGAGGAAAGGATGATGGAGACTATGATTCCCCCACAAGTTGGGATGAGACTCCGGACAAAAAAAAGAGAGGCAAAAAAAAAGAGAAGGCCAAAAAAAGAAAAAAAAATGAGAGAAGAAGATAGAAGGGGCAATGTTACTATCATTTTACCACACTTGTGCTTCAAAGTAGCACCATGTTCTTCATATAGAGAGTCTCTTGAGTTATCACTTTCATATGCTAGTGGTAATTTTCATTATAGAACTTGGCTTGTATATTCCAATGATGGGCTTCCTCAAATGCCCTAGGTCTTCATGAGCAAGCAAGTTGGATGCACACCCACTTAGTTTCGGTTTGAGCTTTCATATACTTATATCTCTAGTGCATCCATTGCATGCCAATCCCTATTCCTCACATTGACATCAATTGATGGGCATCTCCATTGCCCGTTGATTAGCCGCGTTGATATGAGACTTTCTCCCTTTTTGTCTTCTCCACACAACCTCCACCATCATATTCTATTCCACCTATAGTGCTATGCCCATGGCTCACGCTCATGTATTGCGTGAGGGTTGAAAAAGCTAAAGCGCGTTAAAAAGTATGAACCAATTGCTCGGCTTGTCATCGGGGTTGTGCATGATGTGAATATTTTGTGTGGTGAAGATGGAGCATAGCCAGACTATATGATTTTGTAGGATAACTTTCTTTGGCCATGTTATTTTGAAAGGACATGATTGCTTTATTAGTAGACTTGAAGTATTATTGTTTTTATGTCAAATGATAGACTATTGCTTTGAATCACTCATATCTTAATATTCATGCCATGATTAGATATGTGATCAAGCTTATGCTAGGTAGCATTCCACATCAAAAATTATTATTTTATATCATTTACCTACTCGAGGACGAGCAGGAATTAAGCTTGGGGATGCTGATACGTCTCCGTCATATCTATAATTTTTTATTGTTCCATGCCAATATTATACAACTTTCATATATTTTTGGCAACTTTTTAAACTATTTTTGGGGACTAACATATTGATCCAGTGCCCAGTGCCAGTTCCTGTTTGTTGCATGTTTTTGTCTCGTAGAATATCCATATCAAATGGAGTCCAAACAGGATAAAAATTGACAGAGATTTTTTTGGAATATATGTGATTTTTGGGAAGAAAAATCAACATGAGACGATGCTCGAGGGGCCCACGTGGCAGGGGCGCGCCCCTGACCCTCGTGGCCACCCCGTAAGGTGGTTGATGCCCTTCTTTCGCCGCAAGAAAGCTAATATCCGTATAGAGATCGTGTTACAATGTCAGCCCAATCGGAGTTACGGATCTCCGGGAATATAAGAAACGGTGAAAGGGCAGAATCTGGGAACGCAGAAACAGAGAGAGATAGAGAGACAGATCCAATCTCGGAGGGGCTCTCGCCCCTCCCATGCCATGGAGGCCATGGACCAGAGGGGAAACCCTTCTCCCATCTAGGGAGGAGGTCAAGGAAGAAGAAGAAGGAGGGGGGCTCTCTCCCCCTCGCTTCCGGTGGCACCGGAGTGCCACCGGGGGCCATCATCATCACCGCAATCTAAACCAACAACTTCACCGCCATCACAACCAACTCTTCCCCCCTCTATGCAGCGTGTAGCCTCTCTCTTACCCACTGTAATCTCTACTTAAACATGGTGCTCAACGCTATATATTATTTCCCAATGATGTATGGATATCCTATGATGTTTGAGTAGATCCGTCTTGTCCTATGGGTTAGTTGATGATGGTGATGGGTTTGAGTTGCATGTTTTATTATTGGTGCTGTCCTATAGTGCTCTCCGTGTCGCGCACGCGTGAGGGATTCCCGCTGTAGGGTTTGCAATATGTTCATGATTTGCTTATGGTGGGTGGCGTGAGTGACAGAAGCACAGACCCGAGTAAGTAGGTTGTTTGCGTATGGGATAAAGAGGACTTGATACTTTAATGCTATGGTTGGGTTTTACCTTAATGATCTTTAGTAGTTGCGGATGCTTGCTAGAGTTCCAATCTTAAGTGCATATGATCCAAGTAGAGAAAGTATGTTAGCTTATGCCTCTCCCTCAAATAAAATTGCAATAATGATTACCAGTCTAGTTATCGATTGCCTAGGGACAAATAACTTTCTCGTGACAAAAAGCTCTCTACTAAAACTAATTTAGTTGTGTCTTTATCTAAACAGCCCCTACTTTTTATTTACATGCTCTTTATTATCTTGCAAACCTATCCAACAACACCTACAAAGTACTTCTAGTTTCATACTTGTTCTAGGTAAAGCGAACATCAAGCGTGCGTAGAGTTGTATCGGTGGTCGATAGAACTTGAGGGAATATTTGTTATGCCTTTAGCTCCTCGTTGGGTTTTACACTCTTACTTATCGAAAGAGGCTACAATTGATCCCCTATACTTGTGGGTTCTCACTGTCATAATTTATCTTCTGTTTATTCGGATTAAATCTTGTAGTAATTTGCTCATATTCCCAACAATCCAAAAACCTGATAATAGGAAATTTTCTCCGAATGGTTTTGCTGCGCATTTGAAGCCACCTGCCTTTAAGGGGGTGCAATATAAGTGGTGGCACACGAGAGCAGTTTACTGGTTTCGGACCATGTGTTGCTATGACGCCACTAAGGGCACGCCTGAGGGTGATCTTAATCCAGCACAGTTGGAAGCTTTTGAGAAGATCGATACTCTCTTTAAAGGCACCCTTCTAAGTGTTCTTGATGATTCCATTGTGGCTTCGTATATGTCATTTGACAATGGTAAGGACATGTGGGCTGCGCTCGAGGCCAAGTTTGGTGCCTTGGACGCCGACAACGAGTTGTAAGTCATTGTACAATTCTATGACTACAAGATGAGTGATGAGTGCTCTACTGTACAGCAGGCTCATGAGCTACAGTCACTCGCAAAAGAACTTGAGTACTTCAAGTGTGTGTTGTCGGACAAGTTTGTTGCCGGAGGCATCATTGCCAAGATTCCACCTTCATGGAACAATTTTGCTACTTCCCTAAAACACAAGAGACAGGAGTTTTCCATTTCGGATCTCATTGGTACTCTTGATGTTGAAGAGAAGGCGAGAGCGAAGGACACACATGCTCGAGTTGTCGAGGGAGCTTCTAGCGCCCACATTGTATAGAAGAAGAACTTTTATCCCAACAAGTTCAAAAACAACAAGAACAAAACTCAGGGAATAGGCAAGTTTGATACAAAGAACAAGCCGTCACATTCTACCAACTTCAAGAAGAATTCTCATAAGAAGGGGAAGGGACTTTGCCATGTCTGCGGTGATCCTAATCACTAGGCTCCGAAGTGTCCTAACCGCTTTGAGGAGCGCGAACATGAGTAGAGCAGCAAGTCCGCTGATGTTGTCATCAGTGATACTTATATGAAGGAATCTGGGTCACAGGGACTTCTCCCATGCTGATGGGGAATGGGTCACATGCCATCATTCGAGGTGTCGGTACATTCGATCTGAAGTATACTTTGGGGAAGACCGTGTGTCTCAAGAATGTTCATCATGTGTCGTCCATCAATAAAAATCTCATTAGCGGTTCTCGTTTATGTCGAGATGGTTTTAAGTTGGTTTTCGAGTCCAATAAAGTTGTAACTTCTAAATATGGACAATTTGTCGGAAAAGGCAATAAGAGTGGAGGCTTGTTCCGCCTGTCTTTGTCAGATATTTGCAGTAAAGTTATTAATAATGTTTTCCACAATAATGAGTCTGATATTTGGCATTCACGACTTTGTCATATTAACTTTGGTTGCATGATGCGGCTAGCCAATACGAATTTAATTCCGAAAATCTCTACTGTCAAAGGCTCCAAGTGCCAAGTATGTGTCCAAGCTAAGCAACCTCGCAAGTCCCATAAGACTGCAGAGGCAAGAGACTTGGCGCCACTAGAGAATATACATTCTGATCTTTGTGAGATGAATGGCATGTTGACAAAAGGTGGAAAGAGATAATTCATGACGTTGATTGATGACTCGACTAGATATTGTTATGTGTATCTTCTGAAATCAAAAGATGAGGCTTTAACTTTCTTCAAAAACTATAAAGCTGAAGTAGAGAACCAACTTGATCAGAAAATTAAACGGTATAGGTCTGATCATGGTGGAAAGTATTTTTCAAATGAATTTGATTCCTTTTGTGCGAAACATGGTATAATCCATGAGAGGACGCCTCCCTACTCACCTCAATCAAATGGGGTAGCTGAAATAAAGAACTGAACTCTAACTGATATGGTTAACACCACGTTAGACACATCAGGTCTCTCCAAGGAATGGTGGGGGGGTGCTAATGACTGCGTGTCATGTCCTAAACCGAGTTCCCACAAAGCATAAGACCATGACTCCATTTGAGGAATGGGAAAGGAAAAGTTTGAAACTCTCTTACCTACGTACTTGGGAATGTTTGGCGAAAGTCAGTATACCAATTCCCAAGAAGCACATGCTTTCACCAAAAACCGTGGATTGTGTTCTTCTGGGCTATGCTTTTCATAGCATTGGCTGTAGATTTTTTTCAAATAAAATCTGAGGTATCCGGCATGCATGTTGGTACGATTATGGAGTCGAATGATGAAACTTTATATGAGGACATAGTTCCTATGAAGGATATGTCGAGTTCATCAAATCAGGAGATACCCACAACATCTAGTGAGGAGTTCACTGTAATTCCTGAACCCACCATTGTGATGGAACACATTGAGAATCATGTTGAGGGTGACAATGGAACTCCTATGAAGAGTAAGAGATAGAGGAATGCAAAGTCCTTTGGTGATGATATCATTGTGTACCCTGTGGATGACACACCCATGACTATTTCAGAAGCCTATGCATCTACTGATGCTGACTACTGGAAGGAAGCTGCTCGCAGCGAGATCGATTCCAACTTAGCTAACGGAACCTGGGATATCAATGACCGTCCTTATGGGTGCAAACCTGTAGGATGTAAGTGGGTGTTCAAGAAGAAGCTTAGATCTAATGGTACGATTGAAAAGTACAAGGCATAGCTTGTGGCTAAGGGTTATACCCAAAAAGAAGGTGAAGACTTCTTCGATACCTACTCACCCATGGCTAAACTGACCACAATCTGGGTGCTACTATCACTGGCTGCCTCACATGGTCTTCTCGTTCATCAAATGGATGTTAAGACGGCTTTCCTCAACGAAGAGTTGAAGGAGGAAATTTAGATGGATCAGCCAAATGGTTTTGTAGTACCTGGTTAGGAAGGAAGGGTGTGCAAGTTATTAAAGTCTTTATATGGCCTTAAACAAGCTCCTAAGGAGTGGCATGAGACATTCGAAAGAACATTAACTGCTGCCGGCTTTGTAGTAAACGATGGTGACAAGTGTGTGTACTATTGCCATGGTGGGTGTTACGGCATATCTCTCTCAAGGTAGTTTTGGTGATTGATGACAACATGTTTGTGGACTAATCTTGTGCTTTGAATAATTCACAGATTCTCCCCTGGCACGAGACGCTTTCTTTCCCTCTGAGTGTATTTCAAGACGGTGTAGATCTTTCGTTTCTTTCTCGGTGGACTAGTTGCCTAGAGGTCACCGTACTATCAAGAGGGGGTCCGCTGGGGTATTCCATGGGTGGAATCATCACGTACACATCAGCTTCTCACCCTCCGAGCTTTTCCATTCCATTGTAGAGTTCTCTCCTCTCTTCCTTGTCCTGTCTGGGTCCAAGTGGTAGTACCGCGCACCCAGCGGTAGTACCGCTGAGGAGCCACACGCGGTAGTACTGCTCCACAGCGGTAGTACCGCCCATGGCTCCATAGCAGTAGTACCGCTGGGGTGCTTGGCACCTCCGCCTCGTCCTCAGCATCTTTGAGAGAGTCTCTCTCTCTCTTATGCGCCCCAGCGGTAGTACGGCCAAAGGGTCACAAGCGGCAGTACCGCTCCACAGCGGTAGTACCGCCCGTGACCCCGCTGCCGTAGTACCGCTGGGCAGTCTAGCTCCTACCGCCTTGATTCGAGAGGTACTTTTTTCTCGTGTCGGGTTTTGCAGCACTAGTTGCGGTTGTAGAGGCGGTAGTACCGTTCCAGGAGCGGTAGTACCGCCCCTACCACCGCGGTAGTACTGCGTTTGGGTCCTTTCCCTACTAGTCTCCTCTGCGCGGCGGTGCCGCTGGCTGGCGCGGCAGTACTGCTGTCCTGGTGGTAGTACCGCCCCCTCTCAGCGGTAGTACCGCCCTGTGCGGGGCTGGTTGGTGGGGGGCAACGGTTGGATTGTTGCCCCCACTATAAAAGGGAGTCCCCTTCTTCTCTTTGACCTACCTCTTCCTCCCCCAAGCTCCATTTATTTCTCAAGCTCCATTAAATTTTCCAAGCTCCATTTTTGCCCGACCTATCTCTCTAGCCAATCAAACTAGTTGATTTGCTCGGGAGTGGTTGAGAAGGCCCCGATCTAAACTTCCACCAAGGGATTTTCGATTCCCCCACTCATCCCTAGCGGATCTTGTTACTCTTGGGTGTTTGAGCACCCTAGACGGTTGAGGTCACCATGGAGCCATAGTCCATTGTGGTGAAGCTTCGTGGTCTTGTTCGGAGCCTCCGATTAAGTTGTGGAGATTGCCCCAACCTTGTTTGTAAAGGTTCGGTCGCCGCCTTCAAGGGAACCAATAGTGGAATCACGCCATCTCCCATTGTGTGAGGGCGTGAGGAGAATACGGTGGCCCTAGTGGCTTTTTGGGGAGCATTGTGCCTCCACACCGCTCTAACGGAGACGTACTTCCCCTCAAAAGGAAGGAACTTCGGTAACACATCCTCGTCTTCACCGGATCCACTCTTGGTTATCTCTTACCTTTACTTGTGCAAGCTCTTTAGTGTTTCTTCCCTTGCTTGCTTGTATGCTTGTTGTTATTGCATCATATAGGTTGCTCACCTAGTTGCACATCTAGAAAACCTACTTTGATGCAAAGTTTAATTTGGTAAAGAAAAGTAAAAATTGGTAGATGCCTATTCACCCCCCTCTAGTCAACCATATCGATCCTTTCAGTGGGGGCGAAGGAGCTATTCTTTGTCTATATGTCGATGACATATTGATCTTTGGAACCAAACTTGATCTAATCAAGGAGGTTAAGGATTTCTTATCTCGCTGTTTTGAGATGAAGGATCTAGGAGTAGCTGATGTTATCTTAAACATCAAGCTGTTGAGAGATGAGAATGGTGGGATCACACTGCTTCAGTCTCACTATGTGGAAAAGATCTTGAGTCATTTTGGATATGCTCCTTTTCTGTCAGCATGAGAAGGAAGCAAGCACTGGAGAGAGCCTGGATATTTCTCATGTCATGTGGTCTGAACTTCTCTCTGCCGTGTCTGAGCGCAAGTGCCCTATATATGGTCCATTCATCATGAGGCTCATTGAGAGGGCCTGGGCACAGACTTATCCCAGAGTGTTGCTAGAAACTGGAGACTTGGTTTCTCATGAGATCAAGCGTCTGAGGTAGAAGGACAATTGGACGGCGCCTCACACAGGGGGTCCATCTGCTACTGCTGCCACAGGGGGGTCCGTCTGCTGCTACTGATGATCATGAGGAGGACTTTGGCCCCTCTAGTACAGAACCGTCATGGGCACAGA
>NC_053028.1:51672226-51797448 GCF_003073215.2 Triticum urartu | reverse complement strand
CCTTGAGTTTGCCGGAATGTCGATTAACTTCCGTTCCGGCAAATTCGGGTACTCCATATGTCCTATTTTCAGCAAAGGTCATGCTGAAATTTTCCGTGAATTTTAGCATGACTTTGCTAAAAATAGGACATATGGGGTACTTGCGACTAATGCATCGGCCGGGGTATCTTAGTACTTAGTTAAGTAGGATCAACTGCCCCGCCATTCTTGCTGCATTAAACCATAGGTGGCAATAGAGCCAAGTGATTAGGCCCAACTTAGAATTCTCGTTAGCATCGATAAACCCTAGATGATAAACCCAACATAGGTGGCAATAGATCCAAGTGATTTGTGCCAAGTGATTAGGCCCAACCTAGGTTGCCTCGGCATCGATAAACCCTAAATGATGAAAACTTAACTTCGCTTCTATAGGGTGCCTCGGTGTCGATGAGAACCTAAATGATGTACGCTTAGGCTTTTAGGGTGCCTCGGCATCGACAAAACCTAAATGATGAAAGCTTAGGCTTTTAGGGTGCCTCGACGTCGACAAACCCTAAATGATAAAACCTTGGCTTTTAGGGTGCCTCCGTGTCGATAAGAACCTAAATGATGATAGCTTAGGCTTTTAGGGTGCCTCAGCGTCAACAAACCCTAAATGATAAAAGCTTAGCTTTTAGGATGACTCGGTGTCGACAAACCCTAAATGATGTAGTTTTGAATTATGAACGTAGGATATGTCGTCATCATCATCGGACGACGAAAGTCTCCCGGTGGAGTGCGACTGGTGCCACGACGATCGAGGTCTGTGCGACATGCCTCACCTGGACGATGATCGGCGCTTCAGCATTAAGCTCGAGGAGACCTTCGAAGTTGAAATGGTACACAACGACGACAAGTGTTATTTTCATAATTAACCATGACTTCAACTATTTCAACGTGTAATTTTCATCTTTTACAATTCGAGTATAGCTTATCCCATGCCATGCAAGACGCTATATCTTGGAGAGGATGGATTTTGAAGACCATGAAATTTCTGAAACAAAGAAAATTCACCTAAGGACTCATCACGATGTGGACTTTGAAGTAAATCTATATAATTTTGAGAGCGTAACCCATTTTGGTTGCAAAAATTGGGAAGCATTTTGCAAGATGTATGGTTTTGGTAATCCTGACATCAACCAAGACAATATGGACATTTGGGTCCTTGTTGATACGCCTCCAGTTCTACCGCTATGTGAGTTTCTCAAACATAGTTATTAGCTAATTTATATTGTTTATTTCAAAATAGTTGACAGCTTATTTCCATTGACAGCTTATTTTTATTGTTCAAAGAATGTACGGGAGATGGTAGACAAAACCCACTACACCGATGGCTCCGAATTAACAACTTACAAGGAGAAAAATCATCTGGTCAGATTTTGTACTTACATTGAGAATTACACTATCCACAATCAAACTCCTCAACATTATGGTAAATACGTGCCACTAGTGCATGTGTTCAACTATGGTAACTACCATGGAGATACCCTGGTAAGATTTTTACTATTACGACATCCGTGCATCTTTTGCATACTTCTAAAACTAGTACATCATTGCTAACTATGAAGTTATTACTATGTTTTTCAACAGATAATCCCAGAGAATTGTGTGCCTCATATGATGTATCAGAAAGGTAGTGTTAATGTTTTGAACATACAGCCAGGTCGTTCTACGAATCTCAACTGTCCATACAAGATTTCTAAAAGAAGTGGAGACATGAAAATCAAAGGATGGAAAAAATGTATGTACAGTCGTAAGGAGCTTCTTGGAAGTAAAAGGAAGCGAAGCGCAAGAATTGGAGACAGGATGTTCTCCATTCTCCATAATGGAGAGTCAGGGTCTATATTGTTTTATGCTATTTTAGCTTAAATAGGGTATTTAGGTCCTGCCTAATACGGATGATCATGTGCTAAGAACAATTAAGTAGGGTTGGTTCGATGACTATCAAGATGATGATCGTATGACTTGTTATGAATAACGAGTAGACGTTGTATGATGATGATTAGTAGGACTTGTTAGGATTAGTATTACTTCCGACAAACTCGATACTCGCGGTCTCGAGACTTGTAATGTTTTATCTGTGTTCGGTCTTTTGAATTCGGAGACTAATATGATGAATTGTATTCGGAGACTAATCTTCTATTGTATTTGATGAATCTGCTGTTGCTGTGTGCTACTGTCTATATTCTGTCAAATAATATATTTTGTAACATGTGCAAAAATCAGAAAAGTAAAAAAAACCTAATATTCATACTAATGGCGGATCACTACAGAGTGCGCCATTAGTATGCCAAGTATACTAATGGCGCATCTATCCGCAGTGCGCCATTAGTGTGCCAAAGCACATGGTTAAATATGGCCCTTGGGAGGCACACTAATGGCACATGGTGTTATATACTAATGGCGCACTGGATGGTGCACCATTAGTATACCAGATACTAATGGCGCACCAGTGGTGCGCCATTAGTAAAAATTACTAGTGACGTGCTACTAATGGCGCACCAGTGATGCTCCATTAGTAGGCAAAACTTGTGCGCCATTAGTAGGCCTTTTCCTAGTAGTGTTGTACCCGCCTACTTGCCTATCTCGGCCTCGAGGAGGGCAGTCGGGCTTCTCGGCCCACTCGCACTTAGATAGCACGTTGTCCTTGGCCTCCTCGTCTAGCTCTGGAAGCGGGATCCTGCAAGGGTAGAACTGATTAGCCCTGGCCTTCCCAAGATTGTGATCAAGTTCCTTCTCAGCCCTGAGGGACTCGACCTACCCTTCATTAAGTTCATTATGTTCGGATTTAAGCCACTGGGACTTTTGCTTGATGCTTTTGTACGTGCTGGCCAATCTTCCGTGGAATATTTTGAGCAGAGGTACCTCAAGGGGTTCCTCGAAGAGATCGTATTCATCAGGCCTGAGGCTTCTATCTTCCTCGGACTCTGGCATGTAGTTGCTATCCTCAGGGTCATCTTCGTCTCGTTGATCATATTGTCGTCATTGTTGTCATTGCCGGTGTTCTGGTTGTTGGCATTGTCCTGAGCGGCACTATTGTCGGGAGTATCTTCAATTGGTTAGATAAGGTCATGGAAAAAAATGGGTCCATTCAAGGATGTCGAGAAACAACGTGCTCTTAGACTGGGCCTCCTAGCCTACCCGAACACTCTCTGTGCAACATGGTCTATGTTTGTACATACTTGAAGTGACCACAAATTTTGCAAGCAGTTCAGTCTGCCCATGATAAGGATACAAGCTAGGTTTGATGGATTTTCGACACCATATGCAAGTTGTGACACGTCAACCCATTTATCACTCTTTTTTGACTGAGAAAACTCCACGCGATGCAAAATTTGTAGAAAACAAAAACAACTTGACATGACGCCTTGAATTGGTCATACTAGGTCATGATAAAAAATGGAAGCATTTTAAGATTGGCGAGAAACAAGGTGCTCTTAGACGGAGCCTCGTGGCCTACTCGGACACTCTCCGTTGAACATGGCCTACTTTTGGCTCTTTTTAAATGACCCCAACTTTTGCAAGGATGTCGGCATTCCCATGGTAGGCATCCATGCTAGGGTTGAATAATTTCCAACATCGTATGCAAGTTGTGACACGCGCGGCCATTTATCGGCCTTTCTCGACAGAGAGAACTCCACAAAATGTAAAATTTATCAAAAACCAAAACAACTTGGCATGGTGCCTTAAATTGGTTATACAAGGCCATGGTAAAACTTAGGGCTTAAAGAAAGTGGAAGAAAACATGCTCTCACACTGAGTCTTATGGCCTTGTGGCCCACCCGAATACCCTCCGTTGAACATGCTCTACTTTTTCACATTTTTTAAATGACCCCAACTTTGCAAGCAGGTGGGCATGACCATGATAGGAATCCATGTCAGGTTTGAATATTTTTCGACAAAGTATGCATCCGGCCATTTATCGATCTTTTCTTACCAAGGAAAATACAGAAAACGCAAAATTTGTCTAAAACGACCAACTTGGCATGGTGGCTTCAATTGGTCATATAAGGCCATGTAAAAAAATAGTGTTCATTTCAAGGATGTCAAGAAACAACATGCTGTCACACAAAGCCTACTGGCCTATCCAAACACCCTTTGTTCAACATAGTCTATTTTTGGACATTCTTAAACGGACCCCCAACTTTTGCAAGCAGGTGGGCATGCCCATGGTAGGTATGCATACCAGATTTGAACGATTTCCGACACCGTATGCAAGTTGCGACATGTCTAACCATTTATCACCTTTTTTACCGGGAAAACTCCAGAAAAAGCGAAATTTGTAGAAAACCAAAATAACTTGGCATGGTTCCTTGAATTGGTCATACAAGCAAATAAAAAAATGATAATCATTTGAGAGATGTTGAGAAACAACATGCTCTCCAATAGAGTCTTTTTGCCTACCCTGACACCCTACGTTGAACATGGTGTTAATTCTACACAGATACAAAAAATGTTTGCAGAAATTCAAAAAAAACGTTTAGTTTTTCGTTTGGAATTTCATATTTGTTAGTGTCTTTAAAAAATGTTCATGTTCATAATTTCAGTCACTCGCTCTTTAAAAAAGAGTTTCGCATTTTGATATTCCGAGCAATTTTGAAAGACACAAACATTTTATTGAAATTTTTGCACAATTTTAAATTGCGAACAATTGTATTTTATGAACAAAATTTGAAACAATGATCATTTTTTGAAACTTTGAACATTTTTTTATAAGTGCGAGCATATTGTTGAAATAACAAAAAAGGGAAAACGAAAACATGTAAAAGGAACAAAAAAACAAATAGTAAACCGGTCGCTGAGTGATATATTCTCATTTCTATTTTTAAAGTTTATTTCTAATTTTTAACATATGTTCAGAAATTTCAGAAATGTTCACATTCGAAGAAACATTTACTATTGTCAAAAATAAAATCACAAGCGAAATTTAAACAAAGATTTAATCTTTCATGACTTATATGTTCATATAAAGTGTGCTGCAATTACGGCTAACAAATCAGATGTGCTGCAGTGGCTATTGTCGTTACGCAGTCGCGGCATGTCTTGTGTTCGATCGCGCTCACCCATTTTAGTTATTGCGAAATTGGTTGCGGCTTTCTTTAGTCTCTTTTAGGATAGCATTGAAATAGTGTCACAGGAGTCATTTGGTTCTAGTCCAACGCAATTGATTGTAATGACGGTCGTGTGTAGGGCTTTCCCTTTCCATGTAGAGCACTTTTTTTTATTTTCCACCACGCGCTACCGCAAATGGGCCGGCCCAGGTCATGTGGCGTACGGCATGCACGTATACGTACGAAAATCGAGAGGAACTAGTTAACTAGTTTGGGATTTGGACGCACGGTTTGAGAGATAAAACGTTTTGAATAAACGGATCTACAAGAAAGGAAAAACTCTCATGTTGCAACAAGTGGCGCGTTGCCTATGCGTCACTTGTCGCAAGCAGGGGAGTTGGAGTGATCTTTACAACGAGTACTCCTCAACTAGAGATTTTGAAGAAAATCGATGATTTGTGAAAGTTCTCGTTTGTATATGCGTTAAGACGATAGTTGTTCAACAGAAACCCTATTTTTTTAAATCAGGCAGTTGTTCCAAAATCACATTTTTTCACTTTCTTTTCTGAACATAGTACAAACGCAAACGCTAATACATATGCGCATGCACTCACCCCTATGAATGCACACGTACATCCTATCCATATGAGCTCCTTCAAGAGAAGGAGCCGTCATATCATCTGGAGATTTGCGAAGTCACCGTAGGCGCTTCGTCATCAACGGAAACACCTCCTCCCACTGAAAGCGCATTGTCGGAAATCCTGAAATAAATCTAGAAATAATGCCAGCAGCAAGACTTGAACCCTGGTGGGCTGGAGATACCACTGTTCCTCTAACCATTTAATCACATGTTGATTCGCACATTTTCGCTTTCAATAACAATACCATGTGGTGATTTATAATCTTCAGGTTTTGTCGGGCGTCAGGTAGACCAATGGGTACAACTCCTCCTACTCCGCCTGTCTGGGTGTTATCACGGGGCGACTACAATAGAAGAAGGGTTATCAGTGAAAAATAGAAAAAATCTGTCTGGGCCATCAGATCCGGGATGAATGGTCCAGATTCTAGTGGATGAATCCTAGTGGATGAATCCAAGTGCACAGGTGCTAGGTCCTTTGCAAAAAACACCCCTGGTTATAGTCGTTTTGCTTTCAGGACCATCTTCTCTACCGTAGGAACGCAGCAGAGCAGACCCAAATCCCTAAATCCGCATGGCCGCCAACTCTTGGAGACTTGACAAGCCCCACCGACGGTGGCAGCGGGCCAGATCTGGTGCCTAGCCGGGCGATTGCGGCCTGTATTGGAGGTTCAGATCCAACACCCGACCGTCTCGTTGCCGGCGGTCTGACTGCCCCAACGGACCTCGCGTGTTCTAAGCTACAGCCTTGTGCGGACAAGTTCTCCAAGGTACTTTGCTCCGACGTCCAGAGGACAACCTCGCTCCATCCTTTGTCCTACCCAACCAGACCATTCTCCACATGTCGCCTGCACCCCTGCGACTCTAGCTCCGCCATCTGGTAACGCCTGAGAAGAAAACTACAGCTAGCCTTCAGGTATGCTTGTCTGACAGGTTGCTACCAGTTTACATAGTTAATTCTGTAGTATTTCATGTAGTGCTCGTAAAAGAAATCCTTCTTGTCCGACAACTATGTTGTATCGTTGTTGGATGTTGTATAATCATGCATATTTGGAAATGACATGAATGGCAACATTTTGAAAATTCTAAGCATATGCACATTTAGGTTAGTTAACATATTTTTAACATGAGTAGCAGTATCTTGGAAGCTTACAATTATTTTTGCGCAAAGGCTATATTCAGAGAAGTATGCTTAAGTAGTACACTAGCAAACCCATTGGCATATACACACACTTCTCTGTACCAAATTCAGTTAGTTCTGAGAGACCTTTATCCAGTATTGATTAGCCATAACAAAAAGACACAATGTGGGATTACTTGAAAATTTGGGTTGGACAACTAGTTCATGCGCATCTGGGATATGCTTGCTTTCAACTTGAGAGCAATAACAAGGATATCTCTCTGTATGCTTGCCTGTGAGGTTGCTACCAATTTTCCCTAGTTAATTATGTAGCATTTATGTAGGAAATCATTTTTGTTCAATGTTTGTACCACAAACTATAGTACAGAATCTTAGTTTAGTATGTATTGATACTTTCCTGTACCAGATTCAGTTAATTTAGAGAGACCTTTTTTCGGTGTTGAACTGTTGATTAGCCATAACAAAAAACATAATGTTTGCTTACTTCAAAATTTTGACTGGACAACTAGTTTATGCTCATCTGGGATATGCTTGCTTTCAACTTGAAAGCAATAACAGGGATATCTCTCTATATCGATGCATAGAAAAATTAATCACCGGACAAGTTTGCTTATACTAGATTTTCGAGCAGTTTTTTATTGTGAAATTTCATCCTCTTGTCGGATATTGTACATGAGGACATACTAATCTCATCTACCTATTAAAGTACCTATGTGAAGTGCTTGTAGGCACAAGACTGAAATTCGTTACACTTGCAATGTGTGCTACTTCACTGATTTCTGGGAGTTCACTGTCTATTTGTCCAGTAATGCCATTGAAACTAAAATCATGATAGTTTTGCTTTAGTGAAACAATTGTATTGGCTCTTTGGTCTTCCTCATTCGGCTTTTATGACACTACAATTGTAAAAAGGCAACTTTTTTTCCTTTTGTATGTATAAAAGAAGACACTCTTTCTGTGTATATGTAGAAAAGAAGATACTCTTTCTGTGTATGTAGAAAAGAAGACACTCTTTCTGTGTATTGGGCTTGATTTGGGATAGACCTTCAGTTGCTAACCAGCCATTGAGCCATAATGTAATATCAATACAGCAGAACAACCGGTCGTAAGCTATTTGCGTTAAGCAAGTCTTACTGGGATGATGAGTTGCAAAATTTGATACAAGTGATCTGTCAATGTCAAGCTGTGATTATATTTTGCCATGTGATATTCTTTCCTGATCTCTTCACTAGTCAAACATGTGACTTTGTGCTGCAACATAAAATTTTTACTTTTGTCATCTACGAGTTATTAGAAGAACTTGAATTGCATTCTTAATTGTTTTCCTATTTCTGTCCTTGTAATGTAAACTATTTTTGCTTGTATTTCTTGATGCATGATGCTCTGACTACTGGAAACATCAGGACTACAGATGGATAGAAGAAGCTTTTATCAAAGTCTTCCCTTTCTGACACTTGAGAGAATTTCTCTGCAAGATAAATTTAAGTCTGTTCTTGATCATGCATCTGTATGTGGCTGCACTCAACCGAATATGGTTTGCTTGGTGTGATCTTTCCTAGAACAAGAAGCTTCATGAGCAAGTAGTAGAACTAGAGGGAAAGGCTAGAGCATTTTTTTATGTACTATCAAGATATTAGTCCTTAATACTCTGTCTTGCTGGCCATGTACTAAAAATGGTGCTACCATGTCTCATCAAGATATGTATGCTTGTGATATGCTCAATCTGCGATGGTCCAGTCAGATGTTTTGTTATGCTTCAAATGGTGGCCGAATCTGTGCGATAAGCCGTCCTTGAACAAAATGAATGGAGAGGGAGATGAAATACTTGAGGTGCTTGCTGCAAAAGTTCTATTTTATAACTAACTGCTAGTAGGGTTTTTTTTTTGTAAAATGTATATTAAGTGGCTAAGATTCTTCCACCAGAATCTATGCCATCCACCTACGATCCAATGGCTCATGGCTGTTTTTCTATTTTTGCACTGGTGGCCCTTCTTCTATTGTAGTCGTTCCCGTGTTATCATGGCACGTATTTGCATCATAAACACATAATACCCACACTGATTCAAATTATTTCAAGTTTTAGGTTTGTCTTGAGTCAACCGTTTTTATGTTTTATAGATCCATGAAAATTCATGATAATGTCTACATTATATCAATTATATATGGTATAAAAACATATTTTATAATGATTATTTTTTATTTGAAATATATTATAATGATACTTGCACACAATGACATAGCAATGGTGAAAATACCACATTCATGGCTGGTTGTAAGGGTAGAGGTGCAGCCGTGAGACCGGATAGTATCACCTTAAATTTGAAGTGTCCGTGGTGAGTGTGGAATGCTGGTTTTGGTTCATCTGCTGCAGCAATTTGTATCTCACGGTACCCCGAGCGCAAATCTAACTTGGTTCAGAATGTTGGGCAAATCTAATCTGGGTGGGAGGGTGATGAGAGGCTTCCGTGCGCCCGAAAAGGCTCTGCGACGTGCCTCGGACGCGCCCATCCGACTAAATCCCCACTTCACGTCCAACTCTTTTTTTCTTTTTGCGTTCTCCGCTATGGGCAAGCGAGACCCATGTGCACAAATATGCGCGCGCACACACACGCAAGAGGTTTTGTTTCAGATATGCTAAGTCTCGTGCCTTTTTAGGGCCGTTTTGGCTTTTGGGAGCATATGCTCCCTAATGAATAGTAAATTGAAACTAAGTAGTAAATAAAATTTAAAAATTCTGAATTTTTTCTAGATGTTCTTATTAGTGTGACAAGAGTACTTGCCAATTTTCATGCGAAACAGGATGACGGTGATTCCTCAGTGAAAAAAACAAAAGTAAGTGTAACATTTGTCGTTCGATTTGCTTTTTTCACATATTAAGATACATAAGCTTTCCTGCTAAAAAATTGCAGGTAGTGTTTTGGTGTGACAATGATTACATCTATTTTTTTAGAAAACATTTGGAAAAAAATCATGGGCGGGAGCATATGGTCCCAAGAGCCGAATTAGATTTCCGCTTTTTTTATGTTAAATCTTGTGTATAGCACTTACAGAGGGAGGGGAGAGGGGAGAAATTACCATGTTTGGTCCTTCAAGTCTCTGGCGCACAACGATTTCATCCCACAACTCGATAAAACACTATACTACAATCCTTATAAACGCGAATACAGAACAGTCTACGGTACCCTTATGGTCACCTCGACGGTAGAGCGCCTGATGGCGCTGCATGGCACTGCATTTTTGCGGAAATCCCCCTCCTTTTTGCAGAAACAACGCAAGCTCCCCCGGTCCATGCGCCCTGCCTCATCTTCGGACACATTTGTCATCCTCTCGCGCAGAGTAGGCAAATTGTCACAGCCTTATTCAGTACGCCAGCCGCCTCCAGTCCACCACTCTGAGCCAGCCGCCTCCCACGGCACCACTCATCTCCGCTCCGTCTCTTCCTCATCTCCCCCAAATCCCTTAGCCAAGCTCGCCCAAATCCCTAACCATAATCACCCTCGCCAATCGATCTCCATCCATCGCCATCCAATATCAAATCCACAATGGAGATCACTCATCCGCTGGTGCAACTCCTCGTTCAGGTGGCTGCCGGCGATGCGGAGAAGCTCTCCCGACTGCGCAAGATACGGTCGTAGTTCCCTGACCTCGTGATACTCTACAAGGAGGCGGTCGGCATCGTTGTTTGTCTTACAGAGAAAGAGGTCAGGAATCACTGAAACGAGAAAGAGGTCGGACTAGCACAAGGATGACAGACTCGCCTTGAGCTCCACAACATATATCGTGTGGCAAAAAGAATGGAAGTGTGATGTATAGGTTCGCTAACCAGCTTCTTAGTCTGCTTGGTGTTCGGCATGTCTTGCTAGAGGCCGCTACCAACCGTGCAGTTCGGAGTTGATCCGAACTGCGACCAAGCCGACTTGAACATAAGGGGTCGCGCACTTAAGGGAAGGAACCTACGAGGTCGGATCCGAGGACACTGGTCGGATGTGATCCGAACTGTATTCGGATTGTGGCTGAGTAAACTTATGGGCTTTAGGGTCCGTGCGAGGCCCAAGTGTTGAGCCCGCGACGGACGCCTATATATAGTGAAGGTGCCGCACACTCACGGGCTGATCGCTTCGGCGCTGTCACTAGGGTTTGCATGTGTTGCGAATAGACACCTCCACTCGCCGCCGGTTGTGTGATCGGACCTAGCAGTCCGTCGCACGACGTTCCTCCTGCACGCGCAGATACCATTAGAGGCGGTGCACTTGCGCCGCTCCGGTGAACCTGTACGTGGGAACCGACCACCGGTTGTACGAGGGAGATCGGACAAGGAGGAGACGATCCACGCGGACGCACTACCCCAACTCTTCTTCCGCTGCACGGCACTGCGCGTCTAGTGGTAACGAATTGTGATCCATCTCCCGTAGCATGTTCTTGGTTGTTCTGAGCATAGGAAATTTTAATTTGCAGTCGACGCACCCTACCGTAGATCCCAACAGTGGTATCAGAGCCTCTGCTATAGGATTTGGATTCAAATCATTTGCATATTAGATATGTGGAGGCAATAGATGAGATCTGTTGTCATTGATAAGATTGGCTGTGTGCACGGTTGATGAGATCAACTGCACATGGGGATCGATGTGGCTATGTTTTCTATTTATTGGGATCGATGAGGTCGTGACACGATCTACCCCTATCGGTCAGTTATCCGCCATCGAGGTTGACAGTGAAACGTAAATCCGAACCGGATTCGCGATGATCGATGAGATCGGTCAGATCAAAGAATTCGGCGTGATCGGAGTTCAGATGTGATCTATAATTTCTGAAAACGTCGGGCGCTGCCATGTGCGTAGCGCCTTGTATTTCGTACACGATCACTCAAACCGGTAGATGTGAATAGTTTGGCTCATGTGTATGTGATGCATGTGTGTAAATTATACATGGCCTGCATGTCATGTTTGGCAGCCGGCAGGAGCCAAAGTGCTGTCATTATATTGTATAACGACCTGCGTGTCGACTTGTGACTCTATGTAAAATTCATTACTAGTTGTAGTAGTTGGATAATAGAGATCAGATTGGTGGCTTGGCGTCCCGGCGTGACAAACAAGATTGAGTTTCTAGTTGGTCATCGGAGTTGGAGCCGACCTGGAAGAAGTTCCATGAAGGAGCCATACTATTTCACAATATGTGTTTATTTGTGATTGTTATGCTTCCTTGTTTTCTATGCATGTTAGAATGGTAGAAAGATCCCTCTTGAATATCAAGCGAATTGCCATCCCCGATGTTGCACCTTCGCACATCAAGTACGTCTAGTAGTGGGCTCATAAAATTGGGGTGCTGCTAGGTGTCCTTGAACTGAAGGGTTCGTGTCGGACACGGACATGCACTGCATTAGGTTGACTTGACAAGGCTATCAAAACGGTTTTGGGCCTTGTGGCAAAAGAGGTCGGGTGCCGGGGTATGAGATACCTACCCGACCGACAGGAGTCGTATAGAGATACGATTAGCAAGGAGTTGCTTAGCGGATAGGCATGTTGTCTAGCAGTGATGCTAAAGCTCACTAGTCGCATGTGCTAGTCGGATCCTGAATCACTGAGAGTTTGCGGAGGGATGCTGACTTCAGTGGGAGTATTTCTGTTTAAGGCTAGAATTACTCTACATAAACACATTGCTTAGTGATTGCATATTTTTCTGTTGTAGATCAATGGCACCACCTGCTCAGCCCAACTTTGCATTGAAATCAATTCTGGAAAAGGATAAACTGAATGGAACAAACTTTACTACCTAGTATAGAAATTTGAGAATTGTTCTCAAGCATGATAAAAAGGAAAATGTTCTAGAGGATCCGCTTCCAGAGGAACCTGCCAATAATGCTAGTACCACAACCAAGAATGCCTACCAGAAAATCATTGATGAATCAAACGAGATCAGCTGCCTCATGCTGGTTTGTATGGAGCCCGATTTGCAGCAGCATTTCAAAGACGTTGGGGCTTTCGATATGATCGAGAGTCTCAAGAGCATGTTTCAGGTGCAGTCTAGGACCGAAAGGTTCAACGTCTGGCGATCCTTGATGGATTGTAAGCTGAATGAAGGTGATCCACTGAGCCCGCATGTGATCAAGATGATAGGATATGTGCAAGCTCTGGATCGGTTGGGCTTCCCGCTCTTGGATGAGCTGGCTACTGATGCAGTTCTGGGTTCTCTTCCGCCCAGCTATGGGACGTTCATCTTGAACTATCATATGCATGGCATGGATAAGAAGCTCATGGAATTGCATGGGATGCTCAAAGTGGCAGACCGGGATATTAAGAAAGGCATGCATCAAGTGTTGATGGTGCAGAAATCGGCTAAGTTCAAGAAGAGTTGGTCTAAGAAGAAGGCTAAGGCAAAGGGCACGGAGATTGTAACCTCCGCTGCTGCACCGAAGTCTGGACCAGACTCAAAGACCATTTGCTATTATTGCAGGGAAACTGGTCAGTGGAAGAGGAACTGTAGCAAGTGGCTTCAGAGCATGGCAAGAAGGCCGGGAATGCTGCTTCAGGAAAAGGTACACTTGTTGCATATGTTATAGATGTTTACCTTGCTGACGTACCTAGTAGCTCTTGGGTATTTGATACCAGATCGGTTGTTCATATTTGCAACTCGATGCAGGGGCTGGTAAGAACTAGCCGTGTGGCACAAGGGGAGATTGACATCAGGGTCGGCAACAAAGCAAGAGTTGCTGCGTTGGAGGTCTGCACGATGCAGCTCCAGCTTCCTTCTGGATTTATTTTGGAATTGAATAATTGTTATTACATTCCTGCACTTAGTTGGAACATTATTTCTGCCTCATGCTTGATGAGTCAGGGTTATGAATTCAATTTAAAGGACAATGGTTGTTCGATTTATTTGAATGGTATGTTCCACGGCTATGCACCTATTGTTGATGGGTTATTTATATTGAATCTAGAACAGGAACTGGTCTATAACGTGAATGTCAAGAGGCATAAGCCCAATGAGATAAATCTGACATACTTCTGGCATTGCCGGCTTGGACACATTAGTTTGAAACGCATGAAGAAGCTCCATGATGATGGACTCCTAACTTCGACCGACTTTGGGTCATTCGAGACATGTGAATCATGCTTGCTCGGTAAGATTACTAAGTCTCCTTTCGCAAAGAGTTGCAAGAGGGCATCCGAGCTATTGGAACTGATACACAGTGATGTGTGTGGACCAATGAGCACAACTGCTAGAGGTGGCTATCACTACTTCGTGACTTTTACCGATGACTTGAGTAGATATGGATATATCTATTTGATGAGGAACAAGTCAGAGACTTTGGAAAAGTTCAAAGAGTTTCAAAACGAGGAGGAGAATCAGCTCGGCAAGACTATAAAACTTCTATGATCTAATCGTGGAGGTGAGTACATGAGCCAGGAGTTTGATGATCATCTGAAAAGCAGAGGTATAGTACCTCAACTCACACCTCCGGGTACGCCACAGAGAAATGGTGTATCAGAACGGAGGAATCGCACCTTGTTCGACATGGTTCGATCTATGATGAGCAAGTCGGATTTACCCTTGTCATTCTGGGGATACGCTCTAGAAACTGCAGCTTTCACACTTAAGAGGGTACCATCAAAATCCGTAGACAAGACACCACATGAGATGTGGACCGGGAAGAGTCCCAGTTTGTCTTTTCTAAAGATTTGGGGTTGTGAAGCATTTGTCAAGAAACTTATGTCAGACAAGCTTACACCCAAGTCGGATAAATGCATGTTCGTGGGATATCTGAGGGAAACCTTGGGATATAACTTCTACAACCAGGAAGAGAACAAAGTGTTTGTTGATCGGAACAGGGTTTTCCTTGAGAAATAGTTTCTCAGTCGGGAGGCCAGTGGGAGGACGGTCTGACTCAAAGAAATCCAAGGACCTCTCGGGGACGGCTCGGCTCGTGATGAGATCATACCAGAGTCAGTCAGGGAACCCGTAGTGGAAGCGGCACCAGAACCACGGAGGTCGGAAAGATTGCGCAGAGTGCGCGATGTATTGTTGCTAGAAAGCGACGAGCCGACAACATATGCGGAAGCGATGGTGAGCCCAGATTCCGAGGCATGGCTGGAGGCCATGAGATCCGAGTTAAAGTCCATGTATGAGAATCAAGTTTGGGACTTGGTTGATCCGCCGCCTGGTGTAACGGCCATTGGTTGCAAATGGGTCTTTAAGAAGAAAACCGATGTGGATGGAAATGTTCAGATCCACAAAGCTCGGCTTGTCGCTAAGGGTTATGGACAAGTTCAAGGAATTGACTACGACGAGACTTACTCGCCGGTAGCGATACTGAAGTCGGCGAGGATCGTACTAGCTATAGCTGCATATTGCGATTACGAGATATGGTAGATGGATGTCAAGAAGGCTTTCCTTCACGGAAATTTAACCGAGGAAGTGTATATGATACAGCCTGAGGGTTTTGTCGATCCGACTGGCACTAGTAAGGTATGCAAGCTCAGGAGATCCATTTATGGGTTGAGGCAAGCATCTCGGAGCTGGAACATTCATTTTGACGAGGTCATCACTAGTTTCGGCTTCATCAAAAGCGAAGAGGACTCTTGTTTATACAAGAAGTTAAGTGGGAGGTCGATAGTGTTTTTGATCTTGTATGTGGATGACATACTACTGATCGGAAATGATATTTCGATGCTGAACTCGGTCAAGGAGTCATTGAATGGCAAGTTTTCTATGAAGGACCTTGGTGAGGCAATGTACATTTTAGGCATTAAGATCTATAGAGATAGATCAAGGAGGCTACTCGCCTTATGCCGGAGCTCGTACATAGATAAAGTGTTGAAGCGGTTCAACATGAGTGAGGCAAAGAAAGGGTTCTTGCGACTCTCACATGGTATAAGGCTAAGCGAGACTCAGAGTCCGTCGACATCTGATGAGCGAAGCAGGATGAGTAGGATTCCATATGCCTCGGCAATCAGATCCATCATGTATACCATGATATATACGCGGCCCGATGTTGCTTTTCCAATAATCCTAACAAGTAGATACCCGGCCAACCCAGGTGAGAGTCACTGGGCAACGGTAAAGACTATTTTGAAGTACCTGAAAAGGACTAAAGAGATGTTCCTAGTTTATGGAGGTGAGGAAGAGCTCGTTGTCGGTGTCAAAACCGGCGGATCTCAGGTAGGGGGCCCCGAACTGTGCGTCTAGGCGGATGGTAACAGGAGACAAGGGACACGATGTTTTTAGCCAGGTTCGGGCCCTCTCGATGGAGGTAAAATCCTACTCCTGCTTGATTAATATTGATGATATGGGTAGTACAAGAGTAGATCTACCATGAGATCAGAGAGGCTAAACCCTAGAAGCTAGCCTATGGTATGATTGTTGTTATTGTGTCCAACAGACTAAACCCTCCGGTTTATATAGACACCGGAGGGGGCTAGGGTTACACAGAGTCGGTTACAAGGAAGGAGATCTACATATCCGTATTGCCAAGCTTGACTTCCACGCCAAGGAGAGTCCCATCCGGACACGGGACGAAGTCTTCAATCTTGTATCGTCATAGTCCAACAGTCCGGCCAAATGTTATAGTCCGGCTGTCCGGATATCCCGTAATCCAGGACTCCGTCAGTAGCCCCCGAACCAGGCTTCAATGACGATGAGTCCGGCACGCAGATTGTCTTCGGCATTGCAAGGCAGGTTCTTCTCCAAATCCCGAATACCTGTTAAATAGCGTCCGACTTCTTGTAAATGTTGCGCTCCTTGGCTTCTACGCCCAATAATGGCCACCTTCCACGTGTCAAGCGAATGTGAAGAGCCAGGGTGTTTTTACATTTACCCCCCTAGCTATGCAAATGAGTTTTCTATTAAAGAGACGAGGATTCAGATCCAAACCACACCATCCTCCCTTAGCGAGCATTCATCAGAGCGCACCCGAAAGAAATCCATTCCATCATGGCCGATCGACGTAGCTCCTCCTCTCGTTCCCCTAGCCCCAAGCCTAGAGATTGGGAGAGGTGTTTCGTCCCGCACAGCCAACTGGTGAAGCTTCAGACCCAGGGATTTCTCCCCCAAGCGTATATGGTCCCGGAGCCGGGCTCGCCAGCTACAATGGTGGAGAGCAAGCGTAGAGCTTTCCCAATCCCTTTAAGGGAGAGTGGGTATGCCTCGTCCCCTATTTGATAAGAGGACTCGGATTTCCAATTCATCCGTTTCTCCGGGGGCTCCTGGAGTTCTACGGCCTCCAGTTGCACAGCCTTACCCCTGCATCCATACTACATATCGTGGGCTACGTAGCCGTTTGTGAGCTGTTTTTGGGTTGCGAGGCTCATTTTGCACTGTGGAAGAAGTTGTTCTGCCTTGTGCCCCGTTCTCGGAGGGGGTCAATATATCAAGTGGGCGGAGCCGAAGTATGGCGCATCACCGGGACCGGATATCTATCCGGAACCCCGAAGAAGGCGTCCGAAGATTGGCCTTCAGAGTGGTTTTATATAGAAGACGCCCCCCTTCCGGATCCTATTCGGATCGGCCTTCCTGAGTTTGATAATGCTCCTTTGAAGAAACGCCTGAGCTGGCGCCCACGGAGCCCCCGGGAATAAGATGACGGAGACGTCCTTTACCTGATGAGCCGGATAAAGTTGCTGGCTCAATCCGGACTGACCATGATCGAAGTCATGGCAATGTGCATTATGCGGGGGGTGCAGACGCTACAATATAGAGGCCACCCCATGTGGGATTTCAACGGGGAGGATGATGCCACCCGCTGCGGCCGCAAGTGGCCGGACTCGACCGCTACTCTAGCAAAAATCTTGTCTGATTTGTATAAGGGAGAAGAGGATGAATTCCTCCGTGTCAATCCACAGGGCGGATTTTCTATGTATAGTCCTCCGAGCTGGGTAAGTCAACACCTTTCATGTCCATCCGTTCCCATATTCCCATAGTTAAGTATTTTACCTTGTGATTTCAACGCAGGAGCTGCGTAAGGCTGTAAGGGAGATCAACAGCCCGCCTCCACAACCAGAGGATCCGGAGCGATCCCTCGACCCGGCCTACCAAGAGGATCCGGACATATCTGTGGAACTAATTGATAGGGTGTTTTACCAATTAAGCAGCGATGAGGCCTTGGTGGCCATTACGGCCGATTACCCTGGGCTGCTCCCAGCTTCGCAGGTAACTGAGAGCAAAGTCCCAACATTTTGAAAAGGATTCATCCTTGTGCACTTTGCTTACCGTATACCAACGGTGTTTTACAGGGGAGGCCCTGGGGACGTCATGCCGAGCCCGCGGTGACTAGCCAGCAAGGGGCTGCGAGGCCGGGCAGGCCGAAAAGAAATGCAGTCCGGACTGAGACACTGGCGCAGCGGTATGACGCGCCACCTCACTCCATGGTATCATTTTTAAAGGCATATTAACGCTCGTGCTTTCTTAGGAAGAAGAACGCTCACCAGACTATATCCGGAGAGGTCGCCAATCATGCCTCCACCAGTCAGGCTCCAAGGCTGGACCCGGAAGCGGGAGCGAATACGAGACGCACGCCGGATGCTCCTCCGACAGAGGATGCGGACAGAATGTCTGCCACAAATTCCGAGGTGGAGAGCGCCATGAACCACAGCCGTCGCCGATCCGTTCTCCGTGACGCTTGTTTCTCCCAAGAGGCATTTGACGCCTTTAAATCGGGAGACGCGTACCTCCGTGCTGCTCAGAATGGTCTAGCCAGAGCCACAGACCAATATGTAAAGGATATACAGGTGAGAGAATTTGATGATTATATATAGTAGTAGCCCCTGAGACTTGAAATAGTTAGAATAACTGATTTAAGGATCATTTGTTATGCAGGTTCTTATAGAAAAGAATACCCAATTGTCCCATGAGCTTGAAGAGTGTAAGGCCCAACTTTGGGCCGCACTGGCCGCCGAAGAGAAGTCCAAGAAGACCCCCTCTGGTAACACATATTTAAAATGATAGATACTATATAAAGTGCGGCATATGTGCACATCTGACAACAAATATTGCAGATGATGCCGGAGGAAATCCGGATGAGCAACATCTCTTACGCCGGCTAAAGGCTGGCGAGAGCGTGCTTACGAGGGTTAGGCAGGAGAAAAATAGTCTCCAGGATGCCAACACCCAGCTGGGCATGGAACTGAAGGACGTTCGTGCCCAACTGTCGGATTCCATGAAGGAAAATCAGCGGCTTTGACGCGGCATTTTCAGTAAGTGCTTGAACGAACTTGTTAAAAAGAATTCGGCGAAGAAGCCTGCTAACAGAGTTATGTCTGTAGGTATGCTGATGGGTCGTCCAGCAGATGAGATGCCTGGGTCTGCGGGTGATCTTCTACCAGAGCTGTCGCAACTGCACGAATGAGTTCGGCAGGTGATGCGAGGTGTTGCCCAGGCCTTATGGCCATCTGACTCCCTGCCTGAAGGTCTTGGAGAGCTTGCGGAGAAGCTTAAGGGAGCGCGGCGGCGCTTCTGATTATGGAAGATATCGGCCTGCCGTCAAGGTGCCAGGGAAGCCTGGGCCATGGTGAAGACACGGTATACCAAGGCTGACCCAAATCGCATGGCCGAGGTCGGACCTGTGGGGCCTAATGGGAAAGAGATCCCCGTGAGCTTAGTGTACGGGCAAGTAGAATTGGCCGCAAAGTATTCCCAACAGGACTGTAGACTAGACAGCTTGTTGGATGGTATAGAAGAGGAATTTAACCAGTCAAATTGACTATGTAATTAAATTGACATGTATAATGCCTTCTAGCCGGATTGTAGATCATTTGTCATGGCGGACCTTTCCGTTTCAACCTCGGGACCCGATAGTCCGGAGTGTATCCGAATACCCTCTCGGTTATGTAAGAACCGGGCATGCATGTAAACCAGGCGTAGGGGTCATTAGTGCTTGAACAGAAAAGTGCCCAACTAGTTATGTTATATTACATGGTTAGTAAGAAACATCTTCCAGGGAGAGTAGTTCCGTTAGGGGTTCCTTTCCCTGGGTTCTCATGCCCTAAAGTGCATGTCCGGACTGCGAAAAGAGATGCAGAAAAGAGCATCTGGGAGCACATATATAAATAAGTAAAAAATCATCTTTTGTTCACCAAGCGAATATTCCATTAAGAACGCTAGCTTTCGGCTTCACCCAGTCTGGGGTACACATCCGGCTGACCCGGCAGTAACAATCGCAGAGGTGCTCCCCTTATGCCCTAGCCAAATTAACGGGAACATAGGGCATAAATACAAGAGCAAGGCAACCCAGCTTGGCCAAAACTTAAGTCATATCGATGCATATAATGGTGAACAAAAGGTACATGCGGAAGAATGACACATGTGCTGGGCATGAAGCCCGTATAGATAAATAAGCTTTTGTGAGAGAAGCCCCCAGGTATAATGAGCGCAAATAGTGCGTCCGTTGTGCGCAAATAAGGCACAAATTGGCCCTTAAAGCCTGTGAGAGAAAAGAAGGGGAGAAGGAGAGAAATAAAAGACAGATAGTAAAAAGTGGACAGAGGAAGGAGACGAACACAGAGTCCGGCGCTAGGTGTAGAATCTTCGGAGTCTGGCTGCGTTCCATGGGTTCGGCTCGAGTCGATTATCCGATGCATCCCACAGACGGTATGCTCCACCAGTCATAACTTGGTCAATAATGAAGGGACCTTCCCATTTGGGCTTGAGTTTGTCCTTTTTCTCCTCCGGCAGGCGTAGAACTAACTCGCCAACGTTATAGGTTTTGGCCCGTACTTCTCTGCTTTGGTATCTTCGAGCCTGCTGTTGATAGAATGCGGAACGGGCTTTTGCCACGTCAAGCTCCTCCTCCAGGGCGTCCAAACTATCCTGCCGATCGAGCTCGGCCTCTCTTTCTTCGTACATGCGCACTCGAGGTGATTCATGAATTTTGTCGCAGGCCAGAACCGCCTCTGCGTCGTATACCATAAAAAATGGTGTGTATCCGGTAGTGCGATTCGGCGTGGTCCGCAGCCCCCATAGTACGGAGTCGAGCTCCTCTACCCAGTGCGTGTTAGATTCCTTTAGGGGCCGCACTAGTCTGGGTTTGATACTGCTCATGATAAGACCATTTGCTCACTCGACTTGACCATTAGTTTGTGGGTGATAGACGGAAGCATAATCGAGCTTGATGCCCATGTTTTTGCACCAGAGTTTTACCTCGTCGGCCGTGAAGTTCGTGCCGTTATCTGTGATGATGCTGTGGGGGACGCCATAACAGTGTACAACCCCGGATATAAAGTCTATCACCGGTCCAGATTTGGCCGTTTTAACAGGTTTGGCTTCTATCCATCTGGTGAATTTATCCACCATGACCAGCAAGTATTTCCTCTTGTGGGTTCCCCCTTTAAGGGTCCAACCATGTCGAGCCCCCAGACCGCGAAGGGCCAGGTAATGGGGATTGTTTGGAGGGTGGTGGGTGGCATATGGCTTTGGTTTGCAAAAAGCTGGCAACCAACGCAGCTTTGGACTAAGTCCTGAGCATCTGTCCGGGCCGTCGGCCAATAAAACCTGTATGGAAGGCCTTGCTTACAAGGGCCCGGGCTGCAGCGTGGTAGCCTCCGAGTCCGGCATGAATTTCAGCCAGAAGCTTCCGCCCTTCCTCTTCGGAGATGCACCTTTGAAGGACTCCGGTGGTGCTTTTCTTATAAAGCTCTCCCTCATGGACCTTATAGGCTTTAGATCGCCGCACTATGCAGCGTGCCTCATTTTGGTCCTCGGGGAGTTCCTGCCTAGTTAGGTAGGCCAGGAATGGTTCTGTCCACGGGGCGATGACGGCCATTATAACGTGGGCTGATGATGTTATTTCGGTGGCAGAGCCTCCGATTATGTTAGAGTGTTCGGTATCGGGCATTGCGGTTGGGTCCGGGCTGTTATTGCTGGGTTCCCCTTCCCATACCACGGATGGCTTGAACAGCCTCTCCAAAAAGATGTTGGGGGGACTGCATCGCGTTTTGCACCGATGCGTGCGAGGACATCTGCCGCCTGATTGTTTTCTGGGGCTGCATGGTGAAATTCGAGCCCCTCGAACCGAGCTGACATTTTTAGGATGGCGTTGCGATAGGCCACCATTTTCGGATCCTTGGCATCAAAGTCTCCATTTATTTGGGATATTGCGAGGTTCGAATCCCCCCGCACCTCTAGGCATTGAATGCCCATGGATACTGCCATCTGGAGACAATGTAAAAGGGCCTCATATTCGGCTGCATTGTTGGAGTCCGTATACATTATCTGGAGTACGTATTGAACTGTATCTCCGGTTGGGGACGTCAAAACGACGCCAGCCCCCAGACTAGCCAACATTTTGGAGCCGTCGAAGTGCATAATCCAGTTGGAATACGCGTCATACTCTTTAGGGAGTTCGGATTCCGTCCATTCAGCGACAAAGTCGGCCAGTACTTGCGACTTAATGGCTCGCTGCGGCTTGTAAGTTATGTCGAACGGGAGGAGCTCAATGGCCCATTTGGCAATCCGGCCCGTGGCATCGAGGTTGTTTATAATATCATTAAGTGGCACTTCCGAGGCTACTGTTATCGAACACTCTTGAAAGTAGTGTCACAGATTCCGGTATGCCATGAATACCGCGTATGCTATCTTTTGATAATGCGGGTACCGTGACTTGCATGGAGTAAGGACAGTGGATACATAGTAGACCGGCTTTTGAAGGGGGAATTTATGTCCGTCCGTTTCTCGTTCGACGACGAGCACTACGCTCACAACTTGATGGGTTGCCGCAATGTATAATAGCATTGGTTCGCCAATGTTTGGCGCGGCCAGGACTGGGTTTGTTGCTAATATGGTTTTTATTTCTTCCAACCCGGCTGTGGCGGCATCCGTCCACTCAAAGTGTTCGGTGCGCCGTAGGAGGCGATAAAGGGGTAATGCCTTTTCTCCCAGGCGGGAGATAAAGTGGCTTAGAGCCGCCACGCATCCCCTTAAATTCTGGATTTGTTTGAGGTCTGTTGGGATATCCAACTGCGATAGAGCTCGGATCTTGGCCAGATTTGCTTCAATTCCTCTGTCGGATACAATGAAGCCCAGGAGCTTTCCGGCAGGCACGCCAAAAACGCATTTTTCCGGGTTGAGCTTGATGTCATATGTTCGGAGGTTATCGAATGTGAGTCTCAAGTCGTCTACTAGAGAGTCGACATGCTTGGTTTTGACGACCACATCATCTATGTATGCCTCCACTGTTTTGCCGATCTGGTTTGCCAGACATGTCTGAATCATGCGCTGATATGTTGCGCCGGCGTTTTTGAGCCCAAAGGGCATTGTGTTGAAGCAGAAGGGGCCGTATGGTGTGATGAATGCCGTTGCGGCTTGGTCGGGCTCCGCCATCTTAATTTGGTGGTAGCCGGAGTATGCGTCGAGGAAACACAATGAGTCGTGTCCTGCGGTAGCATCGATAATTTGATCGATGCGGGGGAGGGGGAAGGGATCCTTTGGGCAGGCCTTGTTGAGGTCCTTGAAATCGACGCACAAGCGCCAGGATTTATCCTTCTTTGGTACCATCACCAGGTTTGCTAGCCAGTCTGGGTGTTTTATTTCTCTAATGAATCCGGCCTCCAATAACTTGGCTAGTTCCTCTCCCATAGCTTGTCTCTTAGGTTCAGAGAAACGCCAAAGAGCCTGCTTGACCGGCTTGAATCCTTTTAGGATGTTGAGGTTGTGCACGGCCAGCCTGCGTGGGATTCCTGGCATATCTGAGGGATGCCAGGCGAATATGTCCCAATTCTTGCGCAGGAAAACTCGTAATGCGGCGTCCACGGCGGGGCTTAACCGTGCCCCGATAGTGGCTGTTTTTGTAGGGTCCGTTGGATGGACTTGGATTTTGACTGTTTCATCCGCTGGTTTAAAGGAGGTAGACTTGGATCTCTTATCAAGTATCACGTCATCCCTATCCACCGTGGAGCGCAGCGTAGTCAGTTCCTCGGCCGCGAGGGTTCGGATAATGCCTCGAGGGACAATGCGGCTGTCTTGTTTTCAGCGCGGAGTGCTGTGTCCGGATCGCTAGCGAGAGTGATGATTCTATTGGGCCCGGGCATTTTGAGCTTCATGTACCCGTAATGGGGTATGGCTTGGAAGATTGTGAACGCCTCCCGCCCTAGAAGGGCGTGGTATCCGCTATTGAACGAGGCCACTTGGAACGTAATCTCTTCGGACCTGTAATTCTCCGGCGTGCCAAACACCACATCTAGTGTGATTTTGCCTATACAGCGCGCTTCTCGACTGGGGATTATTCCTCTAAAGGTTGTGCTGCTTCGCTCGATGCGGTTCCAGTCTATTTCCATTTTTTGAAGGTTTTCCTCATAGATGAGGTTTAATCCGCTGCCGCCGTCCATGAGCACCTTGGTGAGTGGAAAGCCGTCCATGATTGGACTGAGGACCAATGCAGCTGGTGCTCGGGCTGTTCGGAACTTAGGTTCATCACTGGCATTGAAGGTAATAGCCGTGTCACTCCATGGATTTATTGTTGCCACATGGTACATTTCGGCAAGGGCGCGGAGCATTCTCTCTCGCCTATTATTTGAAGCGACGGTCTCAATGACTGATAATACCGTATTGTTATCCCTGGGATGGTGCTCTGTGGCCTCTGGGATGAGAAGATCATCGCCACTTTTGGCTACCTGCCGGAGTATCCAACATGCTCTAAGGCTATGTGTTGGTGTGGCGCCTTCTGTACTATGAATTTTGCAGGGTCCGTTGAGCCATCCCTCCAGTACAGTTCCATGCCCTGTAGAGGGTTTTTTCTTTTTGGTAGTTGACCCGGGTGTATTGTGATAATGCACCCTTTTATTTCGGACTGGGTTTGTATTCAGGGCCGGATTATCCCAAAAGTTTGTTTCGGTTTTCCAGGCACTTTTCATCACACAGTACTTTCGTACTATGGACGCCAAGTCAGCGAAGCATGTTATCTCACGGCGATCTATGGCGTTAAGGATTCCCTTGTCCGTGCAATTATTGCAGAAAAATAGGATTGCGTCTTCCTCGCGACAGTCCTTAACCTTGTTCATCGCTAGGAGAAATCTGGCCCAATAGTGATGTACTGTTTCCTAGGGCTCTTACCTGATGTGGGAAAGATCACTTATGTTTGGGTGGGTGGGTGGAATTGAATCTGAACCCTTACCCGATCTGGGATCCAAGGGCCAAGGAGTTTCCAATTTTGGAAGTTCCGGTTCCGGGGTGTTACCCGATAATCCTGGCCCGCTGCCTGACTCTAAGTTCAGGGATTGGATGTTGTCCTCCTGCGAACGGGCATCCGGCTCGGAGAGCTCGGGAATCCGGACATAATTGGTCCTCAAGATAGAGGAAAGGTCGCCGCATTGTTCCTCCACCACTGCAATATGATGGGTGATCGGTGGAGAGTTAATCTCCCTTTGATCGGGTTTAAGCCCAATCCGATCATAGTCCGTAGCGACTCCCAGGGCGGCGATGCGATCCAAGAGCTCGTTTAAGGAAGCGAGCTCCATTGGATCCATCTGTTCGGTGAGTGCCGATTTGACGTGGAGGTTGTTTTCCATGACCCAAGAAGTCATCGTCGGCGCGGCGGCCGAACAGGCGGTCATGATGAAACCGCCTAGCTGGAGAGTTTGGCCGACAGCCAAAGCTCCCCCAACAGTAGTACCGTCTTTAAAGACGAGACGAGACATCCTTCCTTCTGGCGACGGCACAGTGGAACTCTCAATGAAAGCACCAATGCCTGTGTCAAAACTGGTGGATCTCGGGTAGGGGGTCCCGAACTGTGCGTCTAGGCGGATGGTAACAGGAGACAAGGGACACGATGTTTTTACCCAGGTTCGGGCCCTCTCGATGGAGGTAAAACCCTACTCCTGCTTGATTAATATTGATGATATGGGTAGTACAAGAGTAAATCTACCATGAGATCAGAGAGGCTAAACCCTAGAAGCTAGCCTATGGTATGATTGTTGTTATTGTGTCCTACGGACTAAACCCTCCAGTTTATATAGACACGGGAGGGGGCTAGGGTTACACAGAGTCGGTTACAAGGAAGGAGATCTACATATCCGTACTGCCAAGCTTGCCTTCCACGCCAAGGAGAGTCCCATCCGGACACGGGACGAAGTCTTCAATCTTGTATCTTCATAGTCCAACAGTCCGGCCAAAGGTTATAGTCCGGCTGTCCGGATACCCCCTAATCCAGGAGTCCCTCACTCGTCGTAAGGGGTTACGCCGATGCTAGTTTCCAAACCGACAGAGATGATTGTCAATTACAGTCCAGATTCGTGTACGTCATGAACGGAGGAGCAGTGAGTTGGATGAGTTCCAAGCAAGATACGGGTGCCGATTCTACTACAGATGCCGAATACATTCCAGCTTGTGAAGCTGCAAAGGAAGGTGTTTGGATTCGGAACTTTCTGGATGATCTTGGTATTTTCCCAGCCTGGGTAAAACCGTTGGACCTTTATTGTGATAATTCTGGTGCCATCTCACAAGTCAAGGAGCCGAGGAATCATCACAAGGTCAGACACATAGATCGGAAATATCACCTGATACGAACGATCGTAAAGAGTGGTGATGTAGAGTTATGCAAAATTCACACGGATGCAAATGTTGCGTATCCGTTGACTAAGCCGCTTCCACAACCCAAGCATGAGGGGCACGTTAGAGCTATGGGCATTCGATGTCTATTTGATTTACTATAGTGCAAGTAGGAGACTGTTGGAGATATGCCCTAGAGGCAATCATGTATGATGGTATTTCCTATCTGTTTATGAATAAAGATAGTCCTTGGACATTATCAATGGTGTGTATTAGCAAGTACGTTACTTGTTTGTGGGACTATGCATTTTATGATGACTGTCCTAAAAGGTCCCTAGTCGAAAGGGTTGTGTGGACGCGCAGCCAACTAGACTAGCATATGACACGGTCGATGGCTTGGTCTCACTAGCCATGGAGCATTAGATGCTAACCGGATAATATGGACTTGGAAGGATCTGGTCGGATTCGACGTAGTCGGATCCGAGTCAAGATAAGGTCCAAGTCGGACAGACCCAACTATGAGATACAACGATATGTCATCTGTGAGTCTCTAGTACAACATATGTTGTATGTCCTAAGACCTGAGCTGACGCATTTACTCGGCACGTACTCGGATTTTTGGGGAGCGCACTCACGCGACTGCTGGCAACGACAACTTCGCCAATGACGACTTCTTCCCCGACTTCGGCATCCTTATCCTCAACGACATGGCCGACAACCTCAACGCCGGCGGTGCTGCTCATGCTGCACCGTATGTGATGCTATCCTTCTTGTTCGAGATCGTGGTAGAATTCATATTTCTAGTATGTGCCCTAGATGTGATATGTTCATCTACTATGCTAGTTTGCATGATTAGTTTAATCTCTGGTAGTGCTATCATGATTTATTTTTTGTTTATTCGGATTAAATCTCGTAGTAATTTGCAAATATTCCCAACACTACATGCTTCTTTTCTCCTGATGATTAATATATGTTGATGACCTTTGGTCGAGTAGGATACTGACCTCCTTCACTGTCACTCTCAAATAATACTCCTGTTTTTGTATATGTGTTAAGACGAGAGTTGTTCAACAGAAATCCTATTTTTATCTCAGGCAGTTGTTCCAAAATCACACTTTTCACTTTCAGTAACAATACCATGTAGTGATTTATAATCTTCAAGTTTGTGTCGAGCGTTGGGTAGACCAATGAGTACAACTCCTACTTCCGGGTGTTATGATCGCACGTATTTGCATCATGAACGCATAATACCCGCACTGTTTCAAATTATTTGAAGTTTTAGGTTTGTCTTGAGTCAAATGTTTTTTCCTAATAATAAAGCAGCTATCGCTTCTGGTCATACGTCATCGTAATTGCCCTCAAAGTTGTTATAAATTACCCACTATGCCACCCATAAGTGAAGAAAAAACAATTCATTTTTTCTTGAAATCATCCCGGTGCATGTACTGCACTATCCCACCTAGTGGTCGTCGAAACTGAACAGAGAGCAGGCATACGCTGCTGTATGCTTCTTTCTTCCTGATGAATAATGATATGTTGATGACCTTCGGTCGAGTAGGATATTGACCTCCTTCACGCCACTCTCAAATAACACTCCTGTTTTTGTATACGCGTTGAGACGAGATCACGATAGTTGTTCAACAGAAATCCTATTTTTATCTCAGACAATTGTTCCAAAATCACATTTTTTTCACTTTCAGTAACAATACCATGTGGTGATTTATATTCTTCTAGTTTGTGTCGAGCGTTGGGTAGACGAATGAGTACAACTCCTCCTACTCCGTCTTTCCGGGTGTTATGATCACACGTATTTGCATCTAAACACATAATACCCGCACCGTTTTAAATTATTTGAAGTTTTAGGTTTGCCTTGAGTCAAACGTTTTTATGTTTCATAGATCCATGAATATTCATGATAAAGTCTACACTATATCAATTATATATGGTATAAAAACATATTTTGTAATGATTTCTTTTTTGCGGAGAAATATTTTATAATGATACTACCACACAACGACGCGGCAAGGGTGAAAATACGACATTCATGGCTGGTTGAAAGGTTACAGGTGCAGCCGTGAGACCAAATGGTATATTGCCTTGAATTCGAAGTTTGTGTGGTGAGTGCGGGATGCTGTCTTTGGACTTTGGTTCATCTCCTGCAGGAATTTGTATCTCATGGTACCCCGGGCGCAAATCTAACTTGGTATAGAATGTTGGGCCGTCCAATTCGTCCAGCAGTTTGTCAACAATCGACATGGGAAATTTGTCTTTCACTGTCACTGCCTTCAGTTGCGTATTGTCAACGCAAATCGCCAGGTGTTATCTTTCTTGCGCACCAACAACATAGGCAAAGTACGAACCAACTTGTGATTGGATGGTTAAGAGGACAGTGATATCCCTAGCCCATCAGGGTTATCCTAGACTTGACATGGGTGCTCACATTTTTTGTATTTATTTCAGGCCTTCTGACGATGTGCATTCAGTGAAAAAAGATATTCCATCTACTATGAAGGCGTCTATGGCGACTTCGTCAATCCCAAGATGGTGTGATGGCTCAGTCTCTCATAAGTGCTCACAGAGGTAGGGTGTGCGTGTGTGCGTTCATTGTGGTGAGTGTATGTGCGTATGTATGAGAGTCTATGTATGTAATATGTTAAAAAACGGCATAGGAAAAGCAAACGGGTTGTGACTGCATTGAATGATCCCTTGTTCTAGCATTGCTCGTACTTGTTTTTTGATTTCATCTTTCTGCTCTGAAGTGTAGCGATAAGGCTTCACCGACATTGCACGCACACCTGCAATAAGTTGATATGATGGTCGTCATCTCGCCATGGTGGAAGGTCTTGTGTTGTTCAAAAGCATCTATATTTTTGTCGAGAACATGCTGAATTTGAACCAGCAACGTACAATGGCTAGGAACCGGGGGAGGAAGTGGGAGGAGAAGAGGAATAAGCGAGAAGGTGCGACAGCCAAGATCACAGAGAGGTTCGAAGACATCATGCCGAAGGAAGAGACACATGCATCAAATGCATTGACGTGAAAGAGGAAAAGAAGACCGAGAGGTTTGACAAGTTCATCATTGTGCAAGAGAAGTTGCTCAAGCTCCAAGAGAAGAAGGTTGATCTCACGACCGCTTTGGAGGACAACAAGATTTCTGACCATGAAGATGTTGGACTTGGATCCTGTTGGGGATATCACTACTGGGTGTAAGCCGGCCTATTTGGGTCGGGTTAACTTCGTCAGTAGTTAAGTATGTTAAAGCCCAAGAAGGCAAATGAGGGCTCAAGGCCCATAGTCGGTTCAAGGCATGTAGCCGTAAACCGGCGTTGGTATTTAAATTGTATTGTAAGTTAGGAATAAGTAGAGACCAAACCGGACACATCTATGAGCCGGTATTGGGACTCTGTGAACCGACGAGCGTCACCCGTGTATATAAGGGGACGACCCGGCGGCGGTTCAAGGACAACAGAAAACAACTCGAGACATAGGCGAAGCTTGTTTGCTCCCTGGTCATCAAAACCCCATCAATTCCATCACAACTAGATGTAGGCTTTTACCTTCATCGAAGGGGCCGAACTAGTATAAACTCTCTTGCATCCCTGTGTCCGCTTTAACCCCTTCAAGCTAACCCGTCGCGATGGCTCCACGACTAAGTCCTTTCTCTAGGACATCTGCCGTGACAAAACCACGACAGTTGGCGCCCACCGTGGGTCTATCGCACGATGGTTTCAAGTTCTTGGAGGGCCGCTTTGAAGGACTCGAGGGCTATGCCGTAGGCCGGATGACTAAGAGTCGTCACGGCAAGCTTTACATCGACGATGCAGGCTGGGGCCCAGAGGCCCGCTCAGTTGAGTACGGGTACCGGGTCCCCTTTGGTGGCATACACGTTTTCATCGGCAAGATCGGAGAACCGGGCCCTGAGCCGGATATCTGCACCGACCTCGTCGAAACGGCTCAGCGTGCGCGATCTGCCCGGGTTAAACCGGCCATGAAGCGTGCCTTCGTGGGAGTCATCCATGGAGGAGGTCATAAGGATGGATCGGGATCTGGCAGCGAGACCGTCCTTTACTCTGGCGATGAGTCATCAACCGGAGAAACCGAATCTCTATATCAGCTACAAGAGGGCCGGATTGGGGGCTGTTCCGATGGCGACAGTATTCCGGACCCCTCTGATCTGCCCAACCGAGTTGGAATATTCATGGCCGGCACACAAGCAGCGCCTCATTCTTCGACCGCTGCGGCAACAACCTCCGGTTCAGCAGCGGTGATGGCTGCCGGGGCAGGAGGCCCTATGCGCCCGTCGGCTCAAGTTCTATCAGAGCTATTTGATGCATTGGTTGTGCTTATGGCGGAAGCTAATCCGGCGGATCAGGACGTCCACAACACGGAGATTGCAAAGGTAAGGGAACAGATCACCCAGGCCAGGGCGAACCTGGCAGCTGAGGATACCGGGATGGCCACAGAGTGGGCCGCTCTAGACGCACAAGCGTATAGGCTCATGTTGGACCAGAACGCGTCGCATGAAGTCATGAGGAGGAAGTACCGATCCCGTTTTCCTCCGGTTTTCGAGGCCAGAGACCTTTTCAACACCCCGGGAGCAGGAACCAGTAATCCGCTGGAGGTAAACCGGGCGGAAGCTCCTGGGACCGGTGCGCCGGTTCAGCCTCGTCGGATGGATCCGCCTCATCAAAACACCGTTATACCTCAGGCTGTTTCAACACCTCCGGGTCACTACTCCAACCCAATGGACAATCTCATCGCGGCTGCTGCACGGCTGGAGGCCATTCCAATTGAAGGTGACTCACCGCAGGCGATAGAGACGCGACGGGTCAATGAGCTTCTTAGGACAGCTTTGGAACAACAGGAAGCATACTCGTACAGCCGCGACCGGATCCACTCGACCCCTTGCCCAAGCCGGAGCTATAGCAGGCGTATGGAGGAACAGGTAGTGTCAAGTAATGAACGACGTGGAGCACCCCGCGGCAACAACCCGGCGGGTGGTGCTGATAATGCTCAGGAAGTGGTGGACCGGGCCCGAGCACGCAGGGAGGCCGAGTTAGCCGCACAATATCAGGCTCGGCAGCTTACGCCGGTTCGTCCAACTATTTTGGTCGAACCCGGTGTTAATTCTAGCTCTTTGGGGGTGCCTTGCCTTGTCCCCGCTTTACGCAATGTGCGCCTACCCAAGGATTTCAAGGGCCCGTGCAAGGTACCAAATTACATGGCGGATCAACCCCCAGAGACATGGGTGGAGAGCTATGAGATGGCCATGGAGATGCGGGATGTGGATGATGCGGCATGTGTGAAATACTTCACCATGATGCTTGAAGGAACGGCCCGCACTTGGTTAAAAAGCTTACCGGCCAATTCTATCAGTTCATGGGCCCAATTACGAGCCCGGTTTATCAATAATTTCAAGGATACATGTAAGAAGCCCATGTTGATAGTAGACTTAGCTGCCTGTGTCCAGGAGGAAGGAGAATCGATGAATCATTGGGTGCGCTGGGTCTCACAAGTGTTGCATTCATTAGACCGCATAAACGCTGACACCGCAGTCTTAACCCTAGAAGGCAACTGCCGGTTTGGGCCCCTAAAGCTGAAGTTGGGACGGATGAAGCGCCATTGCACTGACATGGAGACCCTCATGGCTGCTTTGGTAAAGTATGCTGATTCTGATAGTACCAAGGATCCCGAATCTGATGATGACAAGGCAGGGAAGGGAAAGAGGAACAGCAACTCCAAAGGTCAGCAGCATCACTGGGCAGGCAATGGTGGTGGAGGCAAGCGTAAAGCAGATGGTAACATGGACTTTGTGGCTAATACCAACGCGTAGGACAATGGCCAGCGACGCAAGGGTAAACCGAAAAATAAAGTGGGGCACCCAACCCTAACCCGGATCACCTAAATTATCTACTGAGCCAGCCCTGTCCAAGACATGGGACGAAGGAGGTGCCAGCAAACCACCTTTGGAAGGATTGCTTTATTATGCAGGAGTTCAAGAATTCTAATGCTTTCCGGTATGATCACGGCTCCGGCGGTGGCTCAGGATCCGGGCCGGGTTACGATGGAGGAAATTCCGGTTCAAGATTTAATGGTAATCCAGGCGGACATAACAATCAAAATAATCAGAACAACCAGGGTGGTTATAACAAGCAGCAGCAACAGTCAGGTTACCAGAGCAACCCAAAGCAGTTGAATAGTGGGCAGTACCTTGTCTTCACCACTAGCTTGGACAAGCGAGACCGGAAGGTTCAGAGGTGGGCAGTCAACTCTGTTGAACCGGTCGTGCCCCGTTATCTACGCTGGTCTGAACAGCCAATCATATGGAGCAGAGAGGATCACCCTCCCCAGGTTGATAATCCGGGTCAGTTAGTTCTGGTGGTGGCACCTCAGGTGGGCAAGTTCACCAAAGTGCTCATGGATGGAGGGAGCAGCATTAATATCATATACTATGAGACCTTCCATCGTATGGGACTAACAGATAAAAATCTCAAACCGTCTAATACGGTGTTCCACGGTGTAGTACCTAGCAAGTCAGCATATCCTGTTGGTAAGATAGCTCTAGAAGTGGCCTTTGGAGATGATCATGATTCCAGGTCGGGGACATTGACGTTTGAAGTGGTGAAAATCCAAAGTCCATATCATGCCCTGTTTGGGCGACCGGCCTACGCCAAGTTTATGGCACGACCCTGTTATGTGTATTTGCAGCTCAAGATGCTGGGTTACAAGGGGACAATAACGGTTCACGGAAGCCGTAAAATCGCTTTGGAGTGCGAGGAAGGAGATGCGGCTTACGCAGAGTCGGTTTGTGCCACCGAGGAGCTGAAGTATTATAAGGACAGTGTTGATCCGGCGGACATGACTCCATTAAAAAAGCCAACTACGGAGCATGATCCGGCCCTGAAGTTCAAATCGGCAGCAGAAACTAAGCTTGTTGACTTTGTACCTGGCGATTCGTCCAAGCAGTTCAGCATCAGTGCCAACTTGGATCCAAAATAGGAAAGCGCGCTCATCAAGTTCATCCGTGAGAATCGGGACATTTTTGCATGGAAGCCCTCTGACATGCCAGGTGTACCGAGGCAACTCGCTGAGCACACCCTTAATGTGGATCCTAAATACAAACAGGTGAAATAGTTCCTCCGCCGGTTTAATGAAGAAAGACGCAAGGCGATTGGAGAAGAGGTAGCCAGGCTCTTAGCAGCTGGTTTTATTGTTGAAGTTTTTCACCCTAAGTGGCTTGCCAATCCGGTGCTAGTCCTTAAGAAAAACGGCACCTGGCGCATGTGTGTGGATTACACAGATCTTAATAAGGCTTGTCCAGCAGATCCTTTTGCCCTCCCCCGTATTGATCAAATCATTGATGCTACGGCGGGTTGCGAGCGTTTAAGTTTTTTGGATGCATATTCTGGCTATCATCAGATCAAAATGGCAGTTAAGGACTAGGAGAAGACGGCATTCATAACTCCCTTTGGAGCCTTCTGCTATGTGTCTATGCCCTTTGGGCTCAAAAGTGCCCAGGCAACTTATCAACAGTGTGTACAAAATTGTCTTCACAAGCAGATTGGCCGTAATGTACAAGCTTACATGGATGATATCGTGGTTAAGTCCAGGGAGAAGGAGACTCTGGTTGACGATTTGAAGGAAACCTTTGACAACCTAAGGACGTACAAGATGATGCTTAATCCGGACAAGTGTGTCTTTGGTGTACCGGCGGGCAAGTTATTGGGTTTTCTGGTGTCCAACAGGGGAATTGAGGCTAATCCGGAGAAGATCACAGCCATCACCTCCCTGGCTAAACCGAAGTGTATCAATGATGTTCAACGCCTGGCAGGCCGGATTGCCGCGTTAAGCCGGTTTATCAGCCGCCTTGGTGAGAAGGCAATCCCTTTGTATCAGATGTTGAAGAAGACGGATCAGTTCGTCTGGAGTTGTGCTGCTGATGAAGCATTTGAGGACTTAAAGCGGCAATTGGCCAATCCGCCTGTGCTCGCCGCTCCCATTGACAAGGAGCCGTTACTGCTATATGTTGCTGCTAATGCTCGTGTGGTCAGCGTGGCTATTGTGGTGGAGCGAAAGGAGGCAGTTAAGGAGCATCCGGTTCAACGTCCGGTTTATTATATCAGCGAGGTACTCATTGAGTCCAAGCAAAGGTATCCGCATTGGCAGAAGCTGGTGTACGGAGTTTTTATGGCAAGCCGGAAGCTTAAGCAATACTTCCAAGGGCACCCAATTACGGTGGTCAGTTCTTCTCCTTTGGGGGATATCATCAAGAACCGGGAAGCGACTGGCCGGATTGCCAAGTGGGCTATAGAGCTTGGGCCGCACGGATTTAAGTATGTGCCTTGGACGGTGGTGAAGTCTCAAGCACTGGTTGATTTCATCAATGATTGGACGGAAATGCAAGTACCTGAGGAAAAACCGGATCACACATATTGGACCATCCATTTTGACGGATCCAGGCAATTGGAAGGCTCGGGGGCTGGAGTCGTATTAACTTCCCCATGAGGTGATAAGTTTTGTTAAGTTCTCCGCTTAATGTTTCCTTGTACTAACAATGCCTGAGTATAAGCCTTCCTCCATGGTCTTCGGATGGCTAAGGAGATGAACCTAAGTCGAGTTAAGTGCTTCGGTGACTCGGACCTCGTGGATCAACAAGTGTCTGGCACTTGGGACTCCAAGGACCCACTCATGGCAGCATATTGTCGTGAGGTGGATATTGTTGCAGGTCATTTTAAAGGCTATCAGGTGGACCACGTGGACCGACGGAAGAATGAAGCGGCGGACGCTTTAAGCCGGCTGGGCTCTCAGCGCAAACCGGTCCTGCCCAATGTTTTTCTGGATGTGTTGCACAACCCATCCGTCAAGCTCCCTGGTGAAGCGGATTTGGCTATTCCTGATCTGGAGGCTCAATTGGTGGCAGCTCTTCATGTCATTCCGGATTGGACGCTTCCTTACCTGGCGTACATGAACCGGGGCGAGTTACCAGAGGATGAGATTCTGGCCCGACAGATAGTCCGGCGGTCCAAGTCCATGACTATTGTCAATGGCGAGTTGCATCATTGCAGTATATCAGGGGCGTTTCAATGCTGTGTATCTCCTGAAGAAGGCTGTGAAATTTTACGTGAGATCCATGAAGGAGATTGTGGTCACCACGCCGGTTCAAAATCTTTGGTAGCTAAAGCGTTTCGCCATGGCTTCTGTTGGTTAACTGCTCATGCTGATGCAGAGGATCTGGTCAGACGATGTGACGGTTGCCAAAAGTTTTCAAGACGTGCTCATGTGCCGGCTCAAGAATTAAGAATGATTCCAATTACTTGGCCGTTTGCGACTTGGGGGCTGGATATGGTTGGGCCTTTCAAAAGGTCCAAAGATAAGAAGACCCACCTCCTGGTGGCGGTTGACAAGTTCACAAAGTGGGTGGAGGCAGAACCGGTTAGCAAGTGTGATGCGGCCGCGGCGGTTCAGTTTATCAAAAAAGTGATTTTCCGGTTTGGCTTTCCACACAGTATCATCACAGATAATGGTACCAATTTGTCCAAGGGTGCCATGAAGGATTTCTACGAACGGGAGCACATCCGGCTTGACGTTTAATCGGTGGCACACCCACAGTCCAATGGTCAAGCAGAAAGGGCTAATCAAGTGATTTTGAGAGGCATCAAGCCCCGGCTTATGGTTCCTTTGCGGAGAACACCGGGTTGTTGGATAGAAGAATTACCATCTGTGTTATGGAGCATCAATACCACACCCAACAAATCAACAGGCTACACACCATTCTTCATGGTCTATGGAGCGGAGGCGGTTCTCCCCAGTGATATCCGTCATGATTCACCTCGTGTGACGGCTTATGTTGAAGCGAACAACGAGACAGCACGGCAAGATGCTTTGGACTGGTTGGATGAAGAGCGTGACATGGCAGCTGCTCGCTCAGTGATTTACCAACAGGATGTTCGTCGTTATCACAGTCACCGAGTTAAAACCAGAACCTTTCAAGAGGGAGATTTGGTGCTTCGGCTCATCCAAGACCAGACTGATATGCATAAGCTATCCCCACCTTGGGAGGGACCTTTTGTGGTCAGCAAGAATCTGCACAACGGGTCATACTATCTGATCGATATTCGAGAGCATAAAGACTCACGTACATCAGAGGAAGAGACCAACAGGCCGTGGAACATAGCTCATCTTCGGCCTTACTATACCTGAGCCATTGGCTCCACTTATGTACATATTACGATGATGTATATATTATGATTAAATATAATAAACCGGAACCTCAGCTAAAGCGGGGTATCTGTTCTTTTACATCATGTGTGGTTACACGGAGTTGTTCTAAAGCGGCCTCCGGTTTACCCCTTGAGTTAGCTTTTCAAAAGCATCATGTTATATCACTTGGGGGCTTGGTCGTGTCCGAACCAATGCAATACCTCTTGATAGGCGAGAGCCACCAGATCACTTGGGGACTTGGTCACGTCTGAACCAGTCATGCCTCTTGATCGGCCTAAGGCCACAGAATCACTTGGGTGCTTGGTCGAACCCGAACCATTGCCATGCCACTTAATCGGCATAAATGCCACGGTTTCATTTGGGGACCTGGCTGACTTGAACCATAGCTACAGCTATCGGGAGCTTGGTCGTGTCCGACCATGGTAACGCCATCTGATCAGCTCAAATAAGCCTCTTTTTGCAAACGGTTTTGTCATTGCCTTTGCTTCACATTTTTCTTTGAAAGATATTTCTTTCTTTTTATTGCGTTTTTTAAACCGACAAAGTTTTAAGCCAGTTCAAACTATCAATTGACGGAACACGGTCCATTTTAATCTGGGGACTATTTGCTCGGTTTGATTTTTTGTTAACATCCTATTACGGAGTAACACTGTGTTCATTATAACCCGGCATGGTTTACATGGTAAACCGGCATCATATATATATACAGGAGCTGCTATCTCCTCCAACAGTGTGGGTTTATAAAACTCTGCTTCAAGATTGGCCAAGCCAACTTCACGTCCAACGATGGCAGGTATTATGTATCTCAAAATTTGGTCATATACTTAAAAATTCCAGATGTTTTGATTTCATGTATGCAGACATCATATTCCGCCTGACGGTACAACCGCGGTGGCACTTTAAGATTTTTATTGCAGAAAGTACTTTGGAAAGTTCATCACCCAAAGGAAGAGCAAGTTGCAATAATTATGCACGAAGGCATATCAGCATCAAAAGTATCAGCTAGCCTATTACAAGGCAACACGGTGCCCACCATAAGATCATTGTTTTTCGCAAGGGAGAAGCAGTTTTAAACCGGCTTCCGGTTCAAGCTTGGTCACCAGCCCGGCCTGATGGTTGTGGGTCATCCCACGCCGCTCCAGCTTCAGTTTCTCTACCTAGCAGCTGGAAATCAACAGTTGTCCAGTTGATTCCCATTAATGCTTGAAAGACAGCTTCATCATGGATCAGCAACGACGGATCAATATCGGGAGCGTAAGTGTGCTTACGGATTGGAGGGATAAGATTTTCCGCTTCATGAATTGGTGCAACTACTCACTTGTTTTGATTGTCATATTGGGCTTGATAATGAGACAAGTCTGTTTCTTCAGCCAATTGACAAGCTAGCGGACGCACCTCCCGGTTTATTTCTCGCAGATCCGCTTCACTAAACTCTGACCCGTCTTCCTTCAAGCTGGGATAGCCCTGAGCCGCTTCAATAGGGTCAAAATCCGGCACCCAAGCTTTTGCACGGATTAAGGCATTGATCGCACCGGTTCAAGCAGCAGATTTCTTCAGCTCTTCAACCCGGGCAGGAAGCACCGACAGTTTCATCAGAGTGTCCTGAATCAAAGTGGGCGTCGGCTTGTTGTGGGATGCAGCACAGATGATTCGTTGTGCACCAGTGTACAGTTGTTCGATCAACGTGTAGGCGGCTTTCAATTTCTTCCGCACATCTGACCCCAAGTGAGCAATGCGTGTCCCTGAAATATCACCAAGGGTTAACAAACCGGTAGCTCCGTAAGACGGGAGAATCAATTCAAAAATCAAACCGGCTTACCAAAGATAGCAGCGGTCATGGCATGCACGTGCCACTTTATGCTGGTCAGTTCATCCACCATCGGTTTTAGTGCAGCCTCGGCGTCTTCTGCTCGTTTGGTTAAAGCGGATTTTTCAGTAGCCCAATCCGCCCGCTCCTTCTTGAAATCCTTCTTAAGCTGTTCCATGACGCTTAAGGCGCTGATCAACTCCTCTTTTGCTTTTGAGGTTTCAGTCTGTTGGGACTTCAGATTTTCTTGGAGATCGGCGATTTGAGTCTCTTTTTTTTTCAGCTCAGCCTGCATACAGACAGTTATAGGATTCAGCAAGCAGTGCAAGAATTGAAGCACCAACCACATAACAAGTTATGCACTTGGTTCTTGGGGGCTAATGCCTATTTGATCGTCATCTTTCAATTGATTACAAAGTCCCAAGCTCAATACAAGTATTCAAGTTGGCACTTGGGGGCTGATGGCTATTTGTTCAAAAAAGTTCTGATGCGGAGATATTAATTACTTAAGTCCCGGTTTAACTACACTAAGTTGAACCGGCCCTTGGGGGCTACATCAGCGAATTTTGAGGCATTAAGATTTATATTAGTAAGTCGCGGTTTGAAAGAAGATTACAAACCGGCCCTTGGGGGCTAGGAGAGTCAGCAAGAATTGAAGCATACAAGCAGGAAAGAGCATATGGAAGTTACCTCATATTTATCTTTCATCATGTTAACCAGACCGGCTTCATAGTCACGACTGGTATACAGCCGGTTCAGATAGCCGGAATGGATGTCTTGGGCGTTCAGAGCAGCGTAAGTCGCCACATCAACATTCCACTTGCCTTTGCCAAAGGCAGCAAATTCTTCCTTGGCAGTATGTTTAGACAAAGCGACAGGATTGCCTGGCTCTATGCGACCAATGCCAGTAATGACAACCTCATCATCCTTGGCATCACTGGTTTGAACTGGGGCCGTTGGCTTGTCAGTAGGCTTTGTTGGATTGGTGAATTTCTCAATCCAGATGGGGCTTGTGGGATGGTTGACAGGACTTGAGGTATCAATAGGACTCTCTTCAGCAATAAGATCATCATCTCGCTGCGGTGGATCATTGGGTATGTCTTCAGGAATAGCTGCTTCAAGATCTGGTGTTTTGCCCGGTTCAGGGATGGCATCGTCCTCGGCCGCTTTATCCAGGCGAGCTTTTTTGCTCGGCCTAGGCTTGGCCCTGAAAGGAATAACAAAGTCAAATGCAGCATATGTTCCAAGGTGATGTACCAGACATATTAAGATAAGTATGGCTTACCCAAGCACCGTTTTGAGCGGTGGCAGCTGAGTAGCCGATGACTCGCCAGAGGATGAGTGGGAAGTAACCTGATAATCGGAGTCAGATGGATTAAGAGGTTGACGAAAACAGCCCGCTTTAGGGCAAGCACTGACAAGCAAATTAGAGACCTCTGAACGGCGTTTCTGAACCGGACTGTTTGGTAAACCGGTGGAGGTAACTACCTAGCCGCTGTGCCGGGTTGTGCGGCGAGCTTCGTGCTATTGGGTCTTCATAAGAAATTTGGGATCCAAGTAAGCAAGAGGATGAGAAAATTTAACTTTCCGGTTTGCCTGACGGATTTTTAGTGAAGGCAAAGGTTCTGAATCGGAAGAGAGAATAATTACCTCTGCAGCATCAGCATAGCTGGCTTCGGCATCATCCTGACAAATATCACCATCAATAAGATGCATGAAAAATAAGCCAAGTAAGTCAAGCCCTACCTGAAGGTCCGGATTATCCACATCATCATCAGGGGCCGGATTAGAGGATGCAGTGGTTCTTTTCCTGTGGGCAGTCTTCTTCACAGCTTTAGTCTTTTGCCGGGTTGATCTTTCCGGTTTGTCTAGTTTTTTTGGTTTCTCCTGCAGCAGTTTCTTGCTCCAAAACGGATCATTGCCCTGGTTACACAGACACTGATATTAAACAATGTCCAGATATATCAATAACAGGTTCAGCAAAAAGAAAAATCAAACTCTTACAGCTGGCGGTTTGTTGGTGGCACAGAAGGGAAGTAGGCCGGTTTTAGCACAGATGTGTTTCGGTTCATTCAGCATCTTGTTCACAGCCTCTGTGATTTCTTCATTGGTGAGCTGGATGTTAGCATGTCGCAGTGGGTCATCAACACTGCCAGTATACTCGCACATCAAACCGGAGCGCTGACTAAGGGGTAGTATGCTCCATGATATCCAACAGCGAGCGAGATCAACCCCTGTTAAACCGTTGGCCATAAAGGCTCTGAGCTTGGATAGTTGAGGAGCGTATTTGCTTCTCTCCTTGGCAGTCAACCTTTGCGGAAAGGGGTGTGTATTGCTAAGCCGCTCCGGACGAAAGCCAGGCAAAGGATTTTCACCAGCAGGGGAGGTGTCTTTGCAATAGAACCATGTTTGATTCCACTCTTTGGGGTGGCTATGCAGCTTGGCATGAGGGTATGTGACCTCTTTCCTTTTCTGAATCGCCACACCGCCCAATTCCGTATTGGAACCATCGGAAAACTCAGTACGGCGGTTTAGATGGAAACAATCTCTGAACAACTCCACTGTGGGCTCCTCTTGAAAGAACGCCTCACAGAGCACTTGGAAGTGACACATGGTTGTAACAGAGTTGGGACCAGTGTCTTGTGGGTGGAGTTGAAAATCGGCTAAAACATCCCGGTAAAATTTAGAACCGGGCGGCTTAAAGCCCCGGGCTAAGTGATCTACGAAAACGACGACCTCTCCTTCTTGAGGTGTGGGAGGGCATTCTTTGCCAGGAGCCCTCCAATGGATGGTATCTTTGCTGCCTAAGGCGCCGATCAGGACTAAATCGTCCAGTTGAGCCTCTGTGACGTGAGAAGGAACCCAGTTGCACTCATATACTTGCTTGCCATGATGAAATCTACAAGGTAGGTGATCCCGGTTCAAGAATGCATTGATTAAGGTACATTGGTATGTGCAATGTTAAACCGGAGACAGATCTATCTAAACCGGAGTTTTATGAAGCAACAACATCTGGCAGTTCAACAAGTGGACTAATGGTATATACCGGTTTGGCAATTTTTTCTACAAAGTTAAACCGCCTGGTCTAAACATTGAAGCAGATGAGTAAGTTTACAGAAACAGATTTCATAAGACTTCTCTACAGCGATGGATCTGAAGCAAGTTCAGAAAATGAGGAAAATATTCAAGTTTCAAAAAAGAACAGTACTGAATCAATGGGCAGATATACATATAGATCTATGGTCTTAAGGCATGAAACTGAAGGCGGATGCGAAAAACTACCGCTACACAGAGTAAGGATTCACAGATGCATCTAGGAGTTATCGTATGAACACGAAACAGGCGATCAACACTAGAAGAACATGAAACCCTAGAGCAGATCTGTGTTGAAAAGAACAGAAGACTTACTGGAGATGAGAAAGACACGGAAGGTTGCCGCGGTGCTCTGGTGCGGCCAAGGTTGATGCAGAGGTTGACGGTGGCGGCGGAGCTCCGAAGCTGGGCGACGCGAGGAAGACGAAACACAAGGGCACGGAGGGGAAAAAGAAATGACCCTTCGGTCCTATTTATAAGGCAAGGGACAGGAGTCAGGCGCGAAAATCAAGGGACCGTGGTTTTGGAAACGAAGATGTCACCTTAATTGTCGCAGACCTATTAAGGTCCTTTATAACAGGTGACGTCACGCTGGTTTATGACGACCAGAGAAGATGACATCACGGCGGTTCAACAAATTACAAGAAGATATTGAAGATGAAGATTTTTGCTAAAGGATTGACATGAACATGTTCATATCAATCTGGGGCCTAATGTAGGGGATATCACTACTGGGCGTAAACCGGTCTATCTGGGCCGGGTTAACTTCGTCAGTAGTTAAGTATGTTAAACCCCAAGAAGGCAGATGAGGGCTCAAGGCCCATAGTCGGTTCAAGGCCTGTAGCCATAAACCGGCGTTGGTATTTAAATTGTATTGTAAGTTAGGAATAAGTAGAGACCAAAACGTACACATCTATGAGCCGGTATTGCGACTCTGTGAACCGACGGGCGTCACCCGTGTATATAAGGGGACGACCCGGCGGCGGTTCAAGGACAACAGACAACAACTCGAGACATAGGCGAAGCTTGTTTGCTCCCTGGTCATCAAAACCCCATCAATTCCATCACAACTAGACGTAGGCTTTTACCTTCATCGAAGGGGCCAAACTAGTATAAACTCTCTTGCGTCCACGTGTCCGCTTTAACCCCTTCAAGCTAACCCGTCCTGATGGCTCCACGACTAAGTCCTTTCTCTAGGACATCTGCCGTGACAAAACCACGACAGATCCCGATGCGGCGAAGATCGTGCAAGCCTACTATGCTATAGTGTTCAAGCGCTTGGCGGCCGATTTGGAGGAGTCTACCATACAACAAAGGATTTGGCACAGACAGCTGGTTTGGGAGACAAAAAATGAGGTTTTCTGCACGGACAGCCAAACTTGCAAGTTTAACATTTGACACATCCGAAGTGTTTTGATTATAATTGCATGTATTTGCAATTCATATTAAATTGCTACATTGATCTATATATGCGTGTCAAACTAAGGAGGCTGGACCTTGGACAGACATTTGATGCACAAGGTTGGATGGCTAGCTCTATTAGCGTTGTCTGCGGGCACATCCGAATGTGTTGGCAAATATTTAGGATGTCTGTTTTGAGGAACAAGTGTCGAAGATACATGAATGGTTGTAGATCCTGTTATCGAGAGACCAATTGTGCCGTACCGCTTCCCTAAAGAAAATGTACTGTACCACTAGCTACCCATCGCATGCTCCGATATATATGCGTGCCACGCTTCCTGTGCATTGGGTTGGCATGAGGTGTGTGGTTTGTTGGTTGGGAGTGTGATGAGAGGCTTCCGGGGGCCCGAAAAGGCTCCGTGACGTGATGTCACAATATTGGTGGGGTGATGGCAAATACACCGGAAAAATATGCATTGTATATCATGATGAAAATGTACATTCCAAAAATGAGTAGTGGTATGGGGTTCAGAGATATACTCCCTCAGTTTCTTTTTACTCTGCATATAAGGTTTGATCAAAGTCAAGCTTTGTAAAGTTTGACTAACTTTATATTAAAAAATATAAACATTGACAATATGAAATCAATATTATCAGATGCACAACAAAATGTATTTTCATACTGTATAGTTTTAGTATTGTAGATGTTCATATTTTTTCATATAAATTTGGTCAAACTTTATGTAGTTTGACTTTGACCAAATCTTATATGTGAAGTAAAAAGAAATGGGGGGAGTACATTGCCTCAACCTTGCTCTGCTTCCTGAACGGGCATGGTGATTAATCGAGAACGTAGATTCTCTTTGTGCTATAGTGCTACGAGAAAGATAGTACCCTTCTGGAGACCCTTTGAATGCAGAGGCGAAAAAGGTAGCTCCTATACACGGCAGAGCATATGTGAAGGGATCAAAACTATCAAAAAAGGTCATATGTTGGCGTGTCTATGATAGTAACAGTATAGACATGTGGAAGGATGAGTGGATCCCTCATGGTCCTTCGAGAAGAACTATAATTGATCCTCGAAGGTGAATGAACATTGTTGCATCATGAACAGTTGGGTGTTTGCCTTAGCATGTGTTAAACGCCATTGTGCACCAACGTTCAAATGTTCTGATGCTTTGATTTCCCTGCCAAAAAGCGTAAATGTAATTTCCACAGTATACACATTTCATTCTGGCAAACAATGAATTCATACTTTTTTGGGAACACTATAAATGCATACATTATTATTATCTATATATAGGTGTGCATATATAGAGTATTATGCATATCCTGGTGACCACATAAAGGCCTTCCTTGGTTACTTGCAATTTTATTCAAACAAATAATTATTTGTTACTCCTTGTGTGGAAAACTACTAATTTAGTACTCTAACTACAAGTACGGATATGCAGTCGATAAAAATACATGATTGCCACCCTTAATTACATTACACCTTTCTTTTTGACAAGTACTCCATCTGTAAAAATATAAGACCGTTTAGTCTTATATTTCTTTACGGAGGGAGTACTTATTACATTCCATCTAAAGCCTCGAACTAAATTGTTTCCAAAAATAGCATGCCCATTCTTTGCATTATAAACAACCATGCGAAGGCAGGTAGCTCGTCCGGCAACCACTAGCTGAATAATACACATCCCAGCAGTCTGTAACCTTCGCTAGGTCTCTCAGCACTCCCCAAACAAGCTCGCGAAGTCAGGATGAGGCCGTTCTACACGATGCTACTAGCCCTCGCCATTGTGGTGCTCTATTCAGGTATGCATATCCACTCACCGACTCACGTTGGCATATCTACGTGCGTTATTAGTTTCAACTTTTCAAGTAACACAAACTGGAGTAATATATCACTAGTGCAGAACCGGGCAATAGCACCGGTTCGTAAGGCCCTTTAGTGCTGGTTTAGGAACCGGCACTAACGTTTCGGCACTAAAGCCCCCCCCCTTTAGTACCGGTTCAGCACGAACCGGTGCTAAAGGGAAACCACGTGGCACGAGCCAGCTCCGGGGGCCGGGAGCCCTTTAGTACCGGTTGGTAACACCAACCGGTACTAAATGGTTGTGGGTTTTTGTTTTATTTTGTATTTTTCAATTAAATTTGTGTTATCAATTTAATTTAGGATTGTTTTACGTTATAATGAGTTGTAGTCGTCGTCATCATCATCATCATCGCATATTAATAAATAAATAAACTCTAGCTAGCTAAAAATCATCATAGTCGTCTAATTACCACTATTTAATCATCATAGTCATTACCGCTAGCTATCTAATCATCATCAACGCTGGCTAGCTTAAAGAGGAAATATTCACTTTGTAACAGAAGCAAAGATATCATCAAGTTCAACATAATCATCACCAACATCGAAGTTCAGGACACGGACATGAGACAAGTACTAATTAAGAGCATGAACTAGTAGCTACTGATCCTGCTGCTCCCTCTCAGGTAGAATAGCATAGAACATGTATAGCTCTCCTGATTCATCATACTAGAGCATGCAGATGAATCTGTCTCCTAATCTTGGGTTGCGCTTCTCCTTGCTGCCCCCTAGTACTTCTCTGCGATCGTTAACAATTTTGCTCCAATCTTTCACTATTAAGCATTCTTCGCTTTCAGAAATCCTGAATGCACTCATGTGCAATGTAGGAAATCTTGGTCGTAAGCTAACCATTGACATGCGACCTTTTGTCTCGATCCACTGAGGCACAACTGTCATCGGAAGTCCCTGTTGAAGAACATCGTATAGTAATTAATATACTAAGCAATGAAAGTTTAGCTTCAAAAATAATGTATGCAAAAGATGCACTAATTAAGGACAAATATTTAAAATCTTACCATCTTTCGATTATAGATGTGACCGTAGTTCAATACGATCACCATTGGTCGCACGTTTTGAGTACTAACATTTCTAAGTTCAGGAAAAAAATTTGTCTTGACAGTATTAAGATCCTCAAGCCATGAAACATAATGACTTATCTCCTCGCAGTTTAGTTGAGCCCCGGGGCAGTAGTAGGTCCTGTCTATCAAGCGCCAGACATGTTTGCTTGAACCGAAATAAGCTGACAATACAAATTAGTTGTCAACTATGTTTGAATAAACTGTATCAAAGACATAAACATATGCATGCATGGTTGAGAAAAACTCACCAAATGGTAGAACTGGAGGCGTTTGCACATCGACCCAGATGTCTATATTACCTTCAATATCATCTTCCGGATGAATATCAAAGGTGATAACCATATCAGGCTCAAATGCATAAGCCTTGCATAGTGCTTGCCAAGTTTTGCATTCAAAATGGGTGTATGTGTCTCCATTATATAATTTGACGTTGAAAGTATATCCATGCTCCTTCTTCAAGTAAACTCTCTTTACCTCCATATCATCTATAGCACTAAAACCTATCTTATCCAAGACAAAAATTCTTGCATGGCAGGGGATGCGCTAGTAGAATAGTCAAAATTTAAAATTATAAGTTGAAGCAAATGAAGCATAAGTTTTGCATTCAAATAATAATTGACAAAGTGACTTACTGTATCAACTTCGAATGTCTCATCCAGCTTGATGCTGAAGCGCCTACCATCAACAAGGAAATTTTGGTCGCATAGGCCGCGCTGGTCTTCACAGTGTTCGCACATAACGAAATCTTTTTCGTTGTCAGATGACATTTCCTATGTTCATATAGGTGAAACATTAAACACCTATATCTAGCCAAATATATATTCATCTAACATTTGACATTAATATATCTAACTATATTCATCTCTAACAATTGACATTACTATATATTTAACTTTTCTATCGAATTCATCTAACATTCGACATTAATGTAACATTTATATAAACTTAAAATATATAAAAAAATTAAATAAACAGAAAAACTCATTAACAAATAATATTTTAATTAGATCATCAAATCTCAGATACCTAAATTTTCTTACTAAAAATAAACTAGTTATATTAATTATTCAGCTTGTTCAAATCTCATATACCTAAATAAACTAGTTCGACAATTTTCTTACTAAAAATAAACTAGTTATATTAATTATTCAACTAGTTCAAATCTCATATACCTAATTAATATCTAGCTATATTCATCTCTAACAATTGACATTAATATATATTTAACTTTTCTATCTAATTCATCTAACATTCGACATTAATCTAATATTCGATCATCTATTTAACTTTTCTAAAAAAACAGAAAACAGAAAATATGTAAAAAAAATGTGTGTGTGTGTGTGTATGTGTGTATGTATGTGTGTGTATGTGTGTGTATGTGTGTGTGTATACTGCAGTGCCGCCCCGTACGCCGCCGCCCCGTACGTACGAGCGGGGACGCCGGCATACGGGGCGGGGGCGGCGGCGTACGTACGGGCCGATGCGCACGGCGCGGGTGCGAGAGAGACGTACGGCCGTGGCGATGACGACGGATGGCAGCGGCGTTCGGGGCGGCAGCGCGAGACGACGACGACGACGGGCGGCGGCGGGGACAGCGACGATGACGACGGACGACGGGCGACGGGCGGCGACGACGGGATCGAGCGGCGCGCGGCTTGTCTCGCGAGAGGTTGGAGACGAAGTGGGGAGATGAAACTGAAATTTTCGTAAGTGCTATATATATAGGATGGGCCTTTAGTACCGGTTCGTGGCTCTAACCGGTACTAAAGGCCTATTTTCGCCAGGCCAAGCGGCGGGAAACGAAGGCTTTTAGTACCAGTTGGAGCCACCAACCGGTACTAAGGGGGGGCCTTTAGTACCGGTTGGAGCCACCAACCGGTACTAAAGGCCTCGCGCTGCAACCCCAAAGTTTAGTCCCACCTCGCCCGGCGAAGGGCAGCCGCACTGGTTTATAAACCCAGCCGCGGCTACCTCTTCGAACTCTATATAGCAGGCTTCTCGGCCAAATTAATTAGGGCGCGCTGCCCTGTTAGTCTACTGGCCCTTCTAGGCCTGCATTTGCACACCCTAGGTCTGGCAGGCCCACTGGGCAGCGCGCCAACAAATTTTTTATATAGTTTTTTCTTTTCTGCATTACTTATTTTCTTCTATTTATTTTTGAGTAGTTTTTTATATAGTTTTTTCTTTTCTGCATTATTTATTTTCTTCTATTTATTTTTGAGTAATTTTTTTGTATAGTTTCTTTATTTTCTGCACTATTTATTTTCTTCTGGAAATTGAATGCTGCATACTGAACAATAAGGTAAATGACCGAAAAACAACAAATGATGTCAGAACATGTTGGAAATTGATGACATCGCTTTAAATGCTAGATACTGAACACAAAAGAAGTCCGGAGTTCAAATAAGTTTAAAAAACATTGAAGTGGCCATGTAACAGATGAGTTCTTGTCCGAAACCCTGATACTCGGAAAGAGTATGTCCAGTTTGTACATGAAGTGCGTCCAGTTTTTGCCGTGACCCTCTCTACTCTTTCGCGCATCCTATGAGGGTGATATGATGATACCATGCCAAGTTTCAACATTTTCAGGATTCATTTTGTAGTGATTTTCAATTTCACGGTCATTTAGCTCTCTAAACAATTAGGTAAATGACCAAAAAAACAAATGATGTCAGAACATGTTGGAAATTGATGATGTCGCTTTCAATGCTGGATACTGAACACAAAAGAAGTCCGGAGTTCAAATAAGTTTAAAAAACATTGAAGTGGCCGTGTAACAGATGAGTTCTCATCCGAAACCCTGATACTCGGAAAGAGTTTGTCCAGTTTGTACACGAAGTGCGTCCAGTTTTTGCCGTGACCCTCTCTACTCTTTCGTGCATGCTATGCGGGTGATATGATGATACCATGCCAAGTTTCAACATTTTCAGGATTCATTTTGTAGTGATTTTCAATTTCACGGTAATTTTGCTCTCTAAACAATTAGGTAAATGACCGACAAATAAAAAATGATGTCAAAACATGTTGGAAATTGATGACGTCGCTTTAAATGCTGTATACTTAACACAAAAGAAGTTCGGAGTTCAAATAAGTTTAAAAAACATTGAAGTGGCCATGTAACAGATGAGTTCTCGTCCGAAACCCTGATACTCGGAAAGAGTATGTCCAGTTTGTACACGAAGTGCGTCCAGTTTTTGCCGTGACCCTCTCTACTCTTTCGTGCATGCTATGCGGGTGATATGATGATACCATGCCAAGTTTCAACATTTTCAGGATTCATTTTGTAGCGATTTTCAATTTCACGGTAATTTTGCTCTCTAAACAATTAGGTAAATGACCGAAAAATAAAAAATGATGTCAAAACATGTTAGAAATTGATGACGTCGCTTTAAATGCTGTATACTTAACACAAAAGAAGTTCGGAGTTCAAATAAGTTTAAAAAACATTGAAGTGGCCATGTAACAGATGAGTTCTCGTCCGAAACCCTGATACTCGGAAAGAGTATGTCCAGTTTGTACACGAAGTGCGTCCAGTTTTTGCCGTGACCCTCTCTACTCTTTCGCGCATCCTATGCGGGTGATATGATGATACCATGCCAAGTTTCAACATTTTCAGGATTCATTTTGTAGTGATTTTCAATTTCACGGTCATTTAGCTCTCTAAACAATTAGGTAAATGACCGAAAAATAACAAATGATGTCAGAACATGTTGGAAATTGATGACATCGCTTTAAATGCTGCATACGGAACACAAAAGAAGTCCGGAGTTCAAATAAGTTTAAAAAACATTGAAGTGGCCATGTAACAGATGAGTTCTCGTCCGAAACCCTAATACTCGGAAAGAGTATGTCCAGTTTTTACACGAAGTGCGTTCAGTTTTTGGCATGACCCTCTCTACTCTTTCGCGCATGCTATGCGGGTGATATGATGATACCATGCTAAGTTTCAACATTTTCAGGATTCATTTTGTAGTGATTTTCAATTTCACGGTCATTTAGCTCTCTAAACAATTAGGTAAATGACCGAAAAACAACAAATGATGTCAGAACATGTTGGAAATTGATGACGTCGCTTTAAATACTGCATACTGAACACGAAAGAAGTCCGGAGTTCAAATAAGTATAAAAAACATTGAAGTGGCCATGTAACAGATGAGTTCTCGTCCGAAACCCTGATACTCGGAAAGAGTATGTCCAGTTTGTACACGAAGTGCGTCCAGTTTTTGGCATGACCCTCTCTACTCTTTCGCGCATGCTATGCGGGTGATATGATGATACCATGCTAAGTTTCAACATTTTCAGGATTCATTTTGTAGTGATTTTCAATTTCACGGTCATTTAGCTCTCTAAACAATTAGCTAAATGACCGAAAAACAACAAATGATGTCAGAACATGTTGGAAATTGATGACGTCGCTTTAAATACTGCATACTGAACACGAAAGAAGTCCGGAGTTCAAATAAGTTTAAAAAACATTGAAGTGGCCATGTAACAGATGAGTTCTCGTCCGAAACCCTGATACTCGGAAAGAGTATGTCCAGTTTGTACACGAAGTGCGTCCAGCTTTTGCCGTGACCCTCTCTACTCTTTCGCGCATGCTATGCGGGTGATATGATGATACCATGCCAAGTTTCAACATTTTCAGGATTCATTTTGTAGTGATTTTCAATTTGACGGTCATTTAGCTCTCTAAACAATTAGGTAAATGACCGAAAAACAACAAATGATGTCAGAACATGTTGGAAATTGATGACGTCGCTTTAAATGCTGTATACTGAACACAAAAGAAGTCCGGAGTTCAAATAAGTTTAAAAAACATTGAAGTGGCCATGTAACAGATGAGTTCTCGTCCGAAACCCTGATACTCGGAAAGAGTTTGTCCAGTTTGTACATGAAGTGCGTCCAGTTTTTGCCGTGACCCTCTGTACTCTTTCGCGCATGCTATGCGGGTGATATGATGATACCATGCCAAGTTTCAACATTTTTAGGATTCATTTTGTAGTGATTTTCAATTTCACGGTCATTTAGCTCTCTAAACAATTAGGTAAATAACCGAAAAACAACAAATGATGTCAGAACATGTTGGAAATTGATGACGTCGCTTTAAATGCTGCATACTGAACACAAAAGAAGTCCGGAGTTGAAATAAGTTATTAAAAATAAAAAAGAGGTGCAATGCTGGTTAATTTGCTTCAAGCCATTCGGAATAGTGTAGACTGCACTGCACATAGCTCAGTGCAATCTATACAATTCCTTAAGGCTTGAAGCTAATCAACATGTAGGTGAGCATTGCAACTCTTCGTCATTGTCTGTGCACTCACGGCTTATAAACCGCTCATATTGCCTCTCTCTTGGCGAGGTGGGACTAAAAACAGTTTGCCATAACCTCATTAGTACCAGTTCATGGTATGAACCGGCACTAAATGATGATGGTGGGGCCATAGCCTGACCGCAGGCTGACACAGCCTCTTTAGTACCGGTTCGTGGCATGAACCGGTACTAAAGGTTCGCCACGAACTGGTACTATTGATCGCCATCACGAACCGGCACTAATGTACGTACACATTAGTGCCGGCTCTAATTCAAACCGGCACTAATGTGCTTCACGTTTGACCCTTTTTCTACTAGTGTATATGCCTCGCGCTAATTTCTCTGTGTGCGCTGCTCGATCCGTAGATGTGGTGACAAAGGTGGTGACGGCTAACGGCGGTGGCGCCACTGCGACGGTGACCCCCATGGACTGCAAGGTGCTCCCGACCATCCCCGGCATATGCAATCCTGACAAGTGCATGGAGTACTGCCAGCACCGCATCAGCGGCACCTCGGTGGGCGAGTGCGTTTCCGACGGATGCCAGTGCACGTACTGCGGTATCCCACCTAGTGGTCGTCGGAACTGAACGAAGAGCAGGCAAACGCTGCTGCATGCCTCTTTTTCCTGATGAATAATGATAATATGTTGATGACGTTTGGTCAAGTAGGATATTGACCTCCTTAATTGTCACTCTCAAATAATGCTCGTGTTTTTATATATTTTATATCGCAAAAAGAAATACAAGCAATGGCAGGATTCATGTGATAAAGAAAGAGCCAACCTGAATTGATGTTATTAAATACCTCTATCGCACTTTTCTCCTTTCTTCCTTTGTTTTCCTTTTTTCTTTTTTCCTATTTCCTTTTCTTTTCTGGTTTTTTCAAACAGTTTTTTTCAGGTTTTATTTTTCTTTTTTTTCCTTTTTCTTTTGAAATGTGCAAACTTTTTCAATTTCGCTTTTTCTAAAAATCAATAAACTTATTTTAATTTTGTGAATATTTTCTCAAAATTGGTTAATTTTTTTAAAATTTGTGATCTTCTTATCAATATTGATGAACTTTTTTTTCAAAATCGATGAGCCTTTTTAAAAATGTATGAATTTTTTCATAGTTTATGAACTTTGTTTTTCAAAAACGATGGACTTTTTCAAAATCGATAAACTTTTTCCAAATCCTTGGACATTTTTTCCAAAATCCGTGAATTTTTTTCTATTCATGGTATTTTTCAATTTGTGAACATTTTACAAATCCACAAACTTTTTTTCAAATCCATGAACTTTTCCGAAAAGATGAACCACTTGTCGAAAGTCAACGGTTAATGGTCAACTTGTTGAACCACGAAGAACCAATTGGGCGTATGCTCCTCACGAGCGATGGCTGATCGCTCGTGTAGTTCGGCCGGCCCCATGAAAGGTGACGTGCGAGCGCTGTGTCCACTAACTGGCGCAACAAGCGCTGACTAGGAGCTCCATTTGTATAGGAAGTAGCGTCATACAAACCGGCGCACACACCTCTCCGTCCTCGGCTTGGCCCATTTGTTTATTTTTCTTTTTTGAACCTTCAAAATATAGGTGCATGAAGTAGAATTCCAACTATTGAACTCTTGGATTACTTCCGCCCGCTATAACTTCGAACTGTGAACTCTTTCTTAAATTTCTGAATCTTTTCAATTTGTAGATTGATTAAGGTGGTGCTTAATGTTCTCGTTTTCCAAAAAAATTTCACAAATTTAAGGAATGTTTGCATTTCAAAAATATTGATAATTGTTTTCAAAAGTATGTGGTTTGCCTGTCCATTAGGTGGACGTTCCCTAAATTTGTAGATTGATCAAGGTGGAGCTTCTGACCTTAACGGCAATTTCTCCCTCAGACTGTATTTCTTGAAGGGTCGCGGTGGATCTATTCAACCTAGTCACCAGGATGCTTCGGGAAGATTTTTGTACCCGCCTACTTGCCTATCTCGGCCTCGAGGAGGGCAGTCGGGCTTCTCGGCCCACTCGCACTTAGATAGCACGTTGTCCTTGGCCTCCTCATCTAGCTCTGGAAGCGGGATCCTTCAAGGGTAGAACTGATTAACCCTGGCCTTCCCAAGATTGTGATCAAGTTCCTTCTCAGCCCTGAGGGACTCGACCTACCCTTCATTAAGTTCATTATGTTCGGATTTAAGCCACTGGGACTTTTGCTTGATGCTTTTGTACGTGCTGGCCAATCTTCCGTGGAATATTTCGAGCAGAGGTACCTCAAGGGGTTCCTCGAAGAGATCGTATTCATCGGGCCCGAGGCTTCTATCTTCCTCGGACTCTGGCATGTAGTTGCTATCCTCAGGGTCATCTTCGTCTCGTTGATCATATCGTCGTCGTTGTTGTCATTGTTGGCGTTCTGGTTGTTGGCGTTGTCCTGAGCGGCACTATTGTCGGGAGTATCTTCAATTGGTTAGATAAGGTCATGAAAAAAAATGGGTCCATTCAAGGATGTCGAGAAACAACGTGCTCTTAGACTGGGTCTCCTAGCCTACCCGAACACTCTCTGTTCAACATGGTCTATGTTTGTACATACTTGAAGTGACCACAAATTTTGCAAGCAGGTCGGTCTGCCCATGATAAGGATACAAGCTAGGTTTGATTGATTTTCGACACCATATGCAAGTTGCGACACGTCAACCCATTTATCACTCTTTTTTGACTGAGAAAACTCCACCCGATGCAAAATTTGTAGAAAACAAAAACAACTTGACATGATGCCTTGAATTGTTCATACTAGGTCATGATAAAAAATGGAACCATTTTAAGATTGGCGAGAAACAAGGTGCTCTTAGACGGAGCCTCGTGGCCTACTCGGACACTCTCCGTTGAACATGGCCTACTTTTGGCTCTTTTTAAATGACCCCAACTTTTGCAAGGAGGTCGGCATGCCCATGGTAGGCATCCATGCAAGGGTTGAATAATTTCCAACATCGTATGCAAGTTGTGACACGCGCGGCCTTTTATCGGCCTTTCTTGACAGAGAGAACTCCACAAAATGTAAAATTTATCAAAAACCAAAACAACTTGGCATGGTGCCTTAAATTGGTTATACAAGGCCATGGCAAAACTTAGGGCTTAAAGAAAGTGGAAGAAAACATGCTCTCACATTGAGTCTTATGGCCTTGTGGCCCACCCGAATACCCTCCGTTGAACATGCTCTACTTTTGCACATTTTTTAAATGACCCCAACTTTGCAAGTAGGTGGGAATGACCATGATAGGAATCCATGTCAGGTTTGAATATTTTTCGACGAAGTATGCATCCGGCCATTTTTCGATCTTTTCTTACCGAGGAAAATGCAGAAAACGCAAAATTTGTCTAAAACGACCAACTTGGCATGGTGGCTTCAATTGGTCATCTAAGGTCATGTAAAAAAATAGTGTCCATTTCAAGGATGTAAAGCCTACTGGCCTATCAAAACACCCTTTGTTCAACATAGTCTATTTTTGGACATTCTTAAACGGACCCCCAACTTTTGCAAGCAGGTGGGCATGCCCATGGTAGGTATGCATACCAGATTTGAACGATTTCCGACACCGTATGCAAGTTGCGACATGTCTAGCCATTTATCACCTTTTTTACCGGGAAAACTCCAGAAAAAGCGAAATTTGTAGAAAACCAAAATAACTTGGCATGGTTCCTTGAATTGGTCATACAAGCAAATAAAAAAATGATGATCATTTGAGAGATGTTGAGAAACAACATGCTCTCCAATAGAGTCTTTTTGCCTACCCTGACACCCTACGTTGAACATGGTGTTAATTCTACACAGATACAAAAAATGTTTGCGGAAATTCAGAAAAAACGTTTAGTTTTTCGTTTGGAATTTCATATTTGTTAGTGTCTTTAAAAAAATGTCCATGTTCATAATTTCAGTCACTCGCTCTTTAAAAAAGAGTTTCACATTTTGACATTCCGAGCAATTTTGAAAGACACAAACGTTTTATTGAAATTTTTGCACAATTTTAAATTGCGAACAATTGTATTTTATGAACAAAATTAGAAACAATGATCATTTTTTGAAACTTTGAACAATTTTTTATAAGTGCGAGCATATTGTTGAAAATAACAACAAAGGGAAAACGAAAACATGTAAAAGGAACAAAAAACAAATAGTAAACCGGTCGCTGAGTGATATATTTTCATTTCTATTTTTAAAGTTTATTTTTAATTTTTAACAGATGTTCAGAAATTTCAGAAATGTTCATGTTCGAAGAAACATTTACTATTGTCAAAAAGAAAATCACATGCAAAATTTAAACAAAGATTTAATCTTTCGTGACTTATATGTTCATATAAAGTGTGCTGCAATTACGGCTAACAAATCAGATGTGCTGCAGTGGCTATTGTCGTTACGCAGTCGCGGCATGTCTTGTGTTCGATCGCGCTCACCCATTTTAGTTATTGCGAAATTGGTTGCGGCTTTCTTTAGTCTCTTTTAGGATAGCGCTGAAATAGTGTCACATGAGTCATTTGGTTCTACTCCAAGGCAATTGATTGTAATGACGGTCGTGTGTAGGGCTTTCCCTTTCCATGTAGAGCACCTTTTTTTATTTTCCACCATGCGCTACCGCAAATGGGCCGGCCCAGGTCATGTGGCGTACGGCATGCACGTATATGTATGAAAATCGAGAGGAACTAGTTAACTAGTTCGAGATTTGGACGCATGGTTTGAGAGATAGAACGTTTTGAATAAACGGATCTACAAAAAAGGAAAAACTCTCATATTGCAACAAGTGGCGCGTTGCATATGGGTCACTTGTCGCAAACAGGGGAGTTGGAGTGATCTTTACAACGAGTACTCCTCAACTAGTGATTTTGAAGAAAATCGATGATTTGTGAAAGGTCTCGTTTGTATATGCGTTAAGACGATAGTTGTTCAACAGAAACCCTATTTTTTAAAATCAGGCAGTTGTTCCAAAATCACATTTTTTTCACTTTCTTTTTTGAACATAGTACAAACGCAAACGCTAATACATATGCGCATCCACTCACCCCTATGAACGCACACGTACATCCTATCCATATGAGCACCTTCGAGAGAAGGAGCCGTCATATCATCTGGAGATTTGCGAAGTCACCGTAGGCGCTTCGTCATCAACGGAAACACCTCCTCCCACTGAAAGCGCATCGTCGGAAATCCTAAAATAAATCTAGAAATAATGCCAGCAGCAAGACTTGAACCCTGGTGGGCTGGAGATACCACTGTTCCTCTAAGCATTTAATCACATGTTGATTCGCAAATTTCACTTTCACTAACAATACCATGTGGTGATTTATAATCTTCGGGTTTTGTCGGGCTCGGGTAGGCCAATGGGCACAACTCCTCCTACTCCGTCTGTCTGGGTGTTATCACGGGGCGACTACAATAGAAGAAGGGTCACCAGTGAAAAAATAGAAAAAAATCTGTCTGGGCCATCAGATCCGGGATGAATGGTCCAGATTCTAGTGGATGAATCCAAGCGCACAGGTGCTAGGTCCTTTGCAAAAAAACACCCCTGGTTATAGTCGTTTTGCTTTTAGGACCATCTTCTCTACCGTAGGAACGCAGCAGAGCAGACCCAAATCCCTCAATCCGCATGGCTGCCAACTCTTGGAGACTTGACAAGCCCCGCTGACGGTGGCAGCGGGCCAGATCTGGTGCCTTGCTGGGCGATTGCGGCCTGTATTGCAGGTTTAGATCCAACACCCGACCATCTCGTTGCCGGCGGTCTGACTGCCCCGACGGACCTCGCGTGTTCTAAGCTACATCCTTGTGCGGACAAGTTCTCCAAGTTACTCTGCTCCGACGTCCAGAGAACAACCTCGCTCCATCCTTTGTCCTACCCAACCAGACCATTCTCCACATGTCGCCTGCACCCCTGCGACTCTAGCTCCACCATCTGGTAATGCCTGAGAAGAAAACTACAGCTAGCCTTCAGGTATGCTTGTCTGCCAGGTTGCTACCAGTTTACATAGTTAATTCTGTAGCATTTCATGTAGCGCTCGTAAAAGAAATCTTTCTTGTCCGAGAACTATGTTGTATCATTGTTGGATGTTGTATAATTCTGCATATTTGGAAATGATATGACTGGCAACATTTTGAAAATTCTAAGCATATGCACATTTAGGTTAGTTAACATATTTTTAACATGAGTAGCAGTATCTTGGAAGCTTACAATTATTTTTGCGCAAAGACTATATTCAGAGAAGTATGCTTAAGTAGTACAGTAGCAAACCCATTGACATATACACACACTTCTCTGTACCAAATTCAGTTAGTTCTGAGAGACCTTTATCCATTATTGATTAGCCATAACAAAAAGACACAATGTGTGATTACTTGAAAATTTGGGCTGGACAACTAGTTCATGCTCATCTGGGATATGCTTGCTTTCAACTTGAGAGCAATAACAAGGATATCTCTCTTTATGCTTGCCTGTGAGGTTGCTACCAATTTTCCCTAGTTAATTATGTAGCATTTATGTAGGAAATCATTTTTGTTCAATGTTTGTACCACAAACTATAGTATAGAATCTTAGTTTAGTATGTATTGATACTTTCCTGTACCAGATTCAGTTAGTTTAGAGAGACCTTTTTTCGGTGTTGAACTGTTGATTAGCCATAACAAAAAACATAATGTTTGCTTACTTCAAAATTTTGAATGGACAACTAGTTTATGCTCATCTGGGATATGCTTGCTTTCAACTTGAAAGCAATAACAGGGATATCTCTCTATATCGATGCATAGAAAAATTAATCACCAGACAAGTTTGCTTATACTAGATTTTCGAGCAGTTTTGTATTGTGAAATTTCATCCTCTTGTCGGATATTGTACATCAGGACATACTAATCTCATCTACCTATTAAAGTACCTGCATGTGAAGTGCTTGTAGGCACAAGACTGAAATTTGTTACACTTGCAATGTGTGCCACTTCACTGATTTCTGGGAGTTCACTGTCTATTTGTCCAGTAATGCCATTGAAACTAAAATCATGATAGTTTTGCTTTAGTGAAACAATTGTATTGGCTCTTTGTGTTGGGGAACGTAGCAGAAATTCAAAATTTTCCTACGTGTCACCAAGATCTATCTATGGAGAGACCAATCAACGAAGGGAAGGAGAGTGCATCTACATACCCTTGTAGATCGCTAAGCGGAAGCGTTCAAGTGAACGGGGTTGATGGAGTCGTACTCGTCGTGATTCAAATCACCGATGACCAAGTGTCGAACGCACGGCACCTCCGCGTTCAACACACGTACAGCCCGGTGACGTCTCCCACGCCTTGATCCAGCAAGGAGAGAGGGAGAGGTTGAGGAAGACTCCATCCAGCAGTAGCACAACGGCGTGGTGGTGGTGGAGGAGCGTGGCAATCCTGCAGGGCTTTGCCAAGCACCACGGGAGAGGAGAAGGACTTAGGAGAGAGGGAGGGGCTGCACCAAAGGCATAAGGGGTGTCTCCAGAGGCCCTCCTACCCTCACTATATATAGGGAGCCCAAGGGGGGGTGCGCCAGCCCTAGGAGATCCAATCTCCTACGGGGCGGCGGCCAGGGGAGGTTTCCCTCCCCCCCAAGGCACCTAGGAGGTGCCTTCCCTCCTTGGGACTCTTCCTTAGGGTTCCCCCTTCACCCTAGGCGCATGGGCCATAAGGGAAGTGGCGCCCCAGCCCACTTTGGGCTGGATCCCTTCCCACTTCAGCCCATGGGACCCCTCCGGGATAGGTGGCCCCACCCGGTGGGCCCCCGGGACCCTTCCGGTGGTCCCGGTACAATACCGATGACCCCGAAACTTGTCCCGATGGCCGAAATAGGACTTCCTATATATAAATCTTTACCTCCGGACCATTCTGGAACTCCTCGTGACGTCCGGGATCTCATCCGGGACTCCGAACAACATTAGGTAACCACATACAAGCTTCCTTTATAACCCTAGCGTCAACGAACCTTAAGTGTGTAGACCCTACGGGTTCGGGAGACATGCAGACATGACCGAGACGTTCTTCGGTCAATAACCAACAGCGGGATCTGGATACTCATGTTGGCTCCCACATGTTCCACGATGATCTCATCGGATGAACCACGATGTCAAGGACTTAATCAATCCCGTATACAATTCCCTTTGTCTAGCGGTACGATACTTGCCCGAGATTCGATCGTCGGTATCCCGATACCTTGTTCAATCTCGTTACCGGCAAGTCTCTTTTACTCGTTCCGTAACGCATCATCCCGTGATCAACTCCTTGATCACATTGTGCACATTATGATGATGTCCTACCGAGTGGGCCCAGAGATACCTCTCCGTCTACACTGAGTGACAAATCCCAGTCTCGATTCGTGCCAACCCAACAGACACTTTCGGAGATACCTGTAGTGTACCTTTATAGCCACCCAGTTACGTTGTGACGTTTGGCACACCCAAAGTATTCCTACGGTATCCGGGAGTTGCACAATCTCATGGTCTAAGGAAATGATACTTGACATTAGAAAAGCTTTAGCATACGAACTACACGATCTTGTGATATGCTTAGGATTGGGTCTTGTCCATCACATCATTCTCCTAATGATGTGATCCCGTTATCAACGACATCCAATGTCCATGGTCAGGAAACCGTAACCATCTATTGATCAACGAGCTAGTCAACTAGAGGCTTACTAGGGACATGGTGTTGTCTATGTATCCACACATGTATCTGAGTTTCCTATCAATACAATTCTAGCATGGATAATAAACTATTATCATGAACAAGGAAATATAATAATAATCAATTTATTATTGCCTCTAGGGCATATTTCCAACAGTCTCCCACTTGCACTAGAGTCAATAATCCAGTTCACATCGCCATGTGATTAACACTCACAGGTCACATCGCCATGTGACTAACACCCAAGAGTTTACTAGAGTCAGTAATCTAGTTCACATTTACCATGTGATTAACACTCGGTGAGTTCTGGGTTTGATCATGTTGCTTGTGAGAGAGGTTTTAGTCAACGGGTCTGAACCTTTCAGATCCGTGTGTGCTTTACAAATCTCTATGTCATCTCCTAGATGTAGCTGCCACGTTCTATTTGGAGCTATTCCAAATAACTGTTCTACTTGGAGCTATTCTAAATTTTTGCTCCATTATACGTATCCGGTATCTCTACTAAGAGCTATCCGGATAGGTGTTAAGCTTGCATCGACGTAACCCTTTACGACGAACTCTTTTACCACCTCCATAATCGAGAAAATTCCTCAGTCCACTAGTTACTAAGGATAACTTTGACCGCTGTCCTGTGATCCATTCTTGGATTACTCTTGTACCCCTTGACTGACTCATGGCAAGGCACACTTCAGGTGTGGTACACAGCATAGCATACTGTAGAGCCTACGTCTTAAGCATAGGGGACGACCTTCGTCCTTTCTCTCTATTCTGCCGTGGTCGAGCTTTAAGTCTTAACTTCATACCTAACAACTCAGGCAAGAACTCCTTCTTTGACTGATCCATCTTGAACACCTTCAAGATCATGTCAAGGTATGTGCTCATTTGAAAGTACCATTAAGCGTTTTGATCTATCCTTATAGATCTTGATGCTCAATGTTCAAGTAGCTTAATCCAGGCTTTCCATTGAAAAACACTTTCCAAATAACCCTATATGCTTTCCAGAAATTCTACATCATTTCTGATGCATAACATATACTCATAAGAAATTCTATAGTGCTCCCACTCACTTCTTTGGAAATACAAGTTTCTCATAAACTTTGTATAAACCCAAAATCTTTGATCATCTCATCAAAGCATACATTCCAACTCCGAGATGCTTACTCCAGTCCTTAGAAGGATTGCTGGAGCTTTGCATACTTATTAGCATCTTTCAGGATTGACAAAACCTTCCGGTTGTATCAGATACAACCTTTCCTCAAGAAAATGTCGAGGAAACAATGCTTTGACATCCTATCTGCAAGATTTCATAAATAATGCAGTAATCGCTAATATAATTCCAACAGACACTTAGTATCGCTACGAGTGAGAAAGTCTCATCGTAGTCAACTCCTTGAACTTGTCGGGAAACATCTTAACGACAAGTCGAGCTTTCTTAATGGTGATACTTACCATCATTGTCCGTCTTCCTTTTAAAATCCATCTGTACTCAATAGCCTTACGACCATTGAGCCATTCTGCCAAAGTCTACACTTTGTCTTCATACATGGATCCTCTCTCGGATTTTATGGCCTCGAGCCATTTATCGGAATCCGGGCCCACCATCGCTTCTCCATAGCTCGTAGGTTCATTGTTGTCTAGCAACATGACTTCCAAGACAGGATTACATACCACTCTGAAGTAGTACGCATCCTCGTCATCCCACGAGGTTTGGTAGTGACTTGATCTGAAGTTTCATGATCACTATCATAAGCTTCCACTTCAATTGGTGTAGGTGCCACAGGAACAACTCCTGTGCCCTGCCACACACTAGTTGAAGAGATGGTTCAATAACCTCATCAAGTCTCCACCATCCTCCCACTCAATTCTTTCGAGAGAAACTTTTCCTCGAGAAAGGACCCGATTCTAGAAACAATCCCTTATTGCTTTCGGATCTGAGACAGGAGGTATACCCAACTGTTTTGGGTGTCCTATGAAGATGCATTTATCCGCTTTGGGTTCGAGCTTATCAGCCTGAAACTTTTTCACATAAGCGTCGCAGCCCCAAACTTTTAAGAAATGACAGCTTAGGTTTCTCTAAACCATAGTTCATATGGTGTCATCTCATCGGAATTACGTGGTGCTCTATTTAAAGTGAATGTGGTTGTCTTTAATGCCTAACCCATAAACTATCGTGGTAATTCGATAAGAGACATCATGGTATGCATCATATCCAATAGGGTGCAGTTATGATGTTCGGACACACCATCACACTATGGTGTTCTAGGCTGTATTAGTTGTGAAACAATTTCCACAATGTCTTAATTCTGTGCCAAACTCGTAATTCAGATATTCATCTCTATGATCATATCATAGATATTTTATCCTCTTGTCACGATGATCTTTTAACTTCACCCTGTAATTACTTGAACCTTTCAATAATTCAGACTCGTGATTCATCAAGTAAATATACTCAACATCTAGTCAAATCATCTGTGAAGTAAGAACATAACGATATCCACTACACGCCTCAGCACTCATTGGACTGCACACATCGAAATGTATTACTTCCAGCAAGTTGCTTTCTGGTTCCATTTTACTGAAAACGAGGCTTTCAGTCATCTTGCCCATGTGGTATGATTTGCATGTCTCAAGTGATTCAAAATCAAGTGAGTCCAAATGGTCCATTTGCATGGAGTTTCTTCATGCATGTACACCAATAGACATGGTTCGCATGTCTCAAACTTTTCAAAAACGAGTGAGCCCAAAGATCCATCAACATGGAACTTCTTCATGCATTTTATACCGATATGACTTACGTGGCAGTGCCACAAGTAGGTGGTACTATCATTACTATCTTTTGGCATGAACATGTGTATCACTACGATCGAGATTCAATGAACCATTCATTTCAGGTGCAAGACCATTGAAGGTATTATTCAAATAAACAGAGTAACCATTATTCTCTTTAAATGAATAACCGTATTGCGATAGACATAATCCAATCATGTCTATGCTCAACACAAACACCAAATAACAATTATTTAGGTTTTAATACCAATCTCGATGGTAGAGGGAGCGTGCGATGCTTGATCATATCAACCTTGGAAACACTTCCAACACATATCGTCAGCTCACCTTTAGCTAGTCTCCGTTTATTCCGTAGCTTTTATTTCGAGTTACTAACACTTAGCAACCGAACCGATATCTAATACCCTGGTGCTACTAGGAGTACTAGTAAAGTACACATTAACACAATGTATATCCAATATACTTCTATCGACTTTGCCAGCCTGCTTATCTACCAAGTATCTAGGGTAATTCTGCTCCAGTGGCTGTTCCCCTTATTATAGAAGCACTTAGTCTCGGGTTTGGGTTCAACCTTGGGTTTCTTCACTAGAGCAGCAGCTGAATTGCCATTTCATGAAGTATCCCTTCTTGCCCTTGCCCTTCTTGAAACTAGTGGTTTCACCAACCATCAACAATTGATGCTCCTTCTTGATTTCTACTTTTGTGGTGTCAAACATCGCGAATATCTCAAGGATCATCATATATGTCCCTGATATATCATAGTTCATCACGAAGCTCTAGCATCTTGGTGGTAATGACTTCGGAGAACCATCACTATTTCATCTGGAAGATCAACTCCCACTCGATTCAAGCGATTGTTGTACTCAGACAATCTGAGCACAAGTTCAACAATTGAGCTTTTCTCCTTAGTTTGCAGGCTAAGAAAATCATCGGAGGTCTTATACCTCTTGACGTGGGCACGAGCCTGAAATCCCAATTTCAGCCCTCGAAACATCTCATATGTTTCGCGACGTTTCAAAACCGTCTTCGGTGCCTCAACTCTAAACCATTTAACTGAACTATCACGTAGTTATCAAAACGTGTATGTCAGATGTTCGCAACATCCATAGACGACGTTCGAGGTTCAGCACACTGAGCGGTGCATTAAGGACATAAGCCTTCTATGAAGCAATGAGTACAATCCTCAGTTTACGGACCTAGTCCGCATAATAGCTACTATCAACTTTCAACTAATTTTTCTCTAGGAACATATCTAAACAGTAGAACTATAGCGTGAGCTACGACATAATTTGCAAAATCCTTTTGACTATGTTCAGGATAATTAAGTTCATCTTATGAACTCCCACTCAGATAGACATCCCTCTAGTCATCTAAGTAATTACATGATCCGAGTCAACTAGGCCGTGTCCGATCATCACGTGAGACGGACTAGTCAACATCGGTGAACATCTTCATGTTGATCGTATCTTCTATACGACTCATGCTCGACCTTTCGGTCTTCTATGTTCCGAGGCCATGTCTATACACATGCTAGGCTCGTTAAGTCAACCTAAGTGTTTGCATGTGTAAATTTGTCTTACACCCGTTGTATGTGAACGTTTGGATTAAACACCCGATCATCACGTGGTGCTTTGAAACAACGAACTGTCGCAACGGTGCACAGTTAGGGGGAACACTTTCTTGAAATTATTATGAGGGATCATCTTATTTACTACCGTCGTTCTAAGCAAATAAGATGTATAACATGATAAACATCACATGCAATCAAATAGTGACATGATATGGCCAATATCATATTGCTCCTTTTGATCTCCATCTTCAGGGCTCCATGATCATCATCGTCACCGGCATGACACCATGACCTCCATCATCATGATCTCCATCATCGTGTCTTCTTGAAGTTGTCACGTCATCTATTACTTCTACTACTACAGCTAACGGTTAGCAATAAAGTAAAGTAATTACATGACGTTTATGTTGACACGCAGGTCATAAATAAATTAAGACAACTCCTATGGCTCCTGCCGGTTGTCATACTCATCGACATGCAAGTCGTGATTCCTATTACAAGAACATGATCAATCTCATACATCACATATATCATTCTTCACATCCTTTGGCCATATCACATCACATAGCATACCCTGCAAAAACAAGTTAGACGTCCTCTAATTGTTGTTTGCATGTTTTACGTGGCTGCTATGGGTTTCTAGCAAGAGCGTTTCTTACCTACGCAAAAACCACAACGTGATATGCCAATTGCTATTTACCCTTCATAAGGACCCTTTTCATCGAATCCGATCCGACTAAAGTAGGAGAGACAGACACCCGCTAGCCACCTTATGCAACTAGTGCATGTCAGTCGGTGGAACCAGTCTCACGTAAGAGTACGTGTAAGGTCGGTCCGGGCCGCTTCATCCCACGATGCCGCCGAATCTAGATAAGACTAGTAACGGCAAGATAATTGACAATATCGACGCCCACAACTACTTTGTGTTCTACTCGTGCATAGTAAATATGCATAGACCTAGCTCATGATGCCACTATTGTAGAACGTAGCAGAAATTCAAAATTTTCCTACGTGTCACCAAGATCTATCTATGGAGAGACCAGCAACGAGGGGAAGGAGAGTGCATCTACATAACCATGTAGATCGCTAAGCGGAAGCGTTCAAGTGAACGGGGTTGATGGAGTCGTACTCGTCGTGATTCAAATCACCGATGACCAAGTGCCGAACGCACGGCACCTCCGCGTTCAACACACGTACAGCCCGGTGACGTTTCCCACGCCTTGATCCAGCAAGGAGAGAGGGAGAGGTTGAGGAAGACTCCATCCAGCAGCAGCACAACGGCGTGGTGGTGGTGGAGGAGCGTGGCAATCCTGCAGGGCTTCGCCAAGCACCACGGGAGAGGAGAAGGACTTAGGAGAGAGGGAGGGGCTGCACCAAAGGCATAAGGGGTGTCTCCAGAGGCCCTCCTACCCTCACTATATATAGGGAGCCCAAGGGGGGGGTGCGCCAGCCCTAGGAGATCCAATCTCCTAGGGGGCGGCGGCCAGGGGAGGTTTCCCCCCCCCCCCCAAGGCACCTAGGAGGTGCCTTCCCTCCTTGGGACTCTTCCTTATGGTTCCCCCTTCACCCTAGGCGCATGGGCCATAAGGGAAGTGGCGCCCCAGCCCACTTTGGGCTGGATCCCTTCCCACTTCAGCCCATGGGACCCCCCGGGATAGGTGGCCCCACCCGGTGGGCCCCCGGGACCCTTCCGGTGGTCCCGGTACAATACCGATGACCCCGAAACTTGTCCCGATGGCCGAAATAGGACTTCCTATATATAAATCTTTACCTCCGGACCATTCCGGAACTCCTCGTGACGTCCGAGATCTCATCCGGGACTCCGAACAACATTCGGTAACCACATACAAGCTTCCTTTATAACCCTAGCATCATCGAACCTTAAGTGTGTAGACCCTACGGGTTCGGGAGACATGCAGACATGACAGAGACGTTCTCCGGTCAATAACCAACAGCAGGATCTGGATACCCATGTTGGCTCCCACATGTTCCATGATGATCTCATCGAATGAACCACGATGTCAAGGACTTAATCAATCCCGTATACAATTCCCTTTGTCTAGCGGTACGATACTTGCCCGAGATTCGATCGTCGGTATCCCGATACCTTGTTCAATCTCGTTACCGGCAAGTCTCTTTTACTCGTTCCGTAACACATCATCCCGTGATCAACTCCTTGATCACATTGTGCACATTATGATGATGTCCTACCGAGTGGGCCCAGAGATACCTCTCCGTCTACAGTGAGTGACAAATCCCAGTCTCGATTCGTGCCAACCCAACAGACACTTTCGGAGATACCTGTAGTGTACCTTTATAGCCACCCAGTTACGTTGTGACATTTGGCACACCCAAAGTATTCCTACGGTATCCGGTAGTTGCACAATCTCATGGTCTAAGGAAATGATACTTGACATTAGAAAAGCTTTAGCATACGAACTACACGATCTTGTGATATGCTTAGGATTGGGTCTTGTCCATCACATCATTCTCCTAATGATGTGATCCGGTTATCAATGACATCCAATGTCCATGGTCAGGAAACCGTAACCATCTATTGATCAACAAGCTAGTCAACTAGAGGCTTACTAGGGACATGGTGTTGTCTATGTATCCACACATGTATCTGAGTTTCCTATCAATACAATTCTAGCATGGATAATAAACGATTATCATGAACAAGGAAATATAATAATAATCAATTTATTATTGCCTCTAGGGTATATTTCCAACACTTTGGTCTTCCTCATTCGGCTTTTATGACACTACAATTGTAAAAAGACAACTTTTTTACCTTTTGTATGTAGAAAAGAAGACACTCTTTCTGTGTATATGTAGAAAAGAAGATACTCTTTCTGTGTATGTAGAAAAGAACACACTCTTTCTGTGTATTGGGCTTGATTTGGGATAGACCTTCGGTTGCTAACCAGCCATTGAGCCATAATGTAATATCAATACAGCAGAACAACCGGTCGTAAGCTATTTGCGTTAAGCAAGTCTTACTGGGATGATGAGTTGCAAAAATTGATACAAGTGATCTGTCAATGTCAAGCTGTGATTATATTTTGCCATGTGATATTCTTTCCTGGTCTCTTCACTAGTCAGACATGTGACTTTGTGCTGCAACATAAATTTTTTACTTTTGTCATCTACGAGTTATTAGAAGAACTTGAATTGCATTCTTAATTGTTTTCCTATTTCTGTCCTTGTAATGTAAACTATTTTTGCTTGTATTTGTAGATGAATGATGCTCTGACTACTGGAAACATCAGGACTACAGATGGATAGAAGAAGCTTTTATCAAAGTCTTCCCTTTCTGACACTTGAGAGAATTTCTCTGCAAGATAAATTTAAGTCTGTTCTTGATCATGCATCTCTATGTGGCTGCACTCAACTGAATATGGTTTGCTGGGTGTGATCTTTCCTAGAACAAGAAGCTTCATGAGCAAGTAGTAGAACTGGAGGGAAAGGCTAGAGCATTTCTTTTATGTACTATCAAGATATTAGTCCTTAATACTCTGTCTTGCTGGCCATGTACTAAAAATGGTGCTACCATGTCTCATCAAGATATGTATGCTTGTGATATGCTCAATCTGCGAAGGTCCAGTCAGATGTTTTGTTATGCTTCAAATGGTGGCTGAATCTGTGCCATAAGCCATCCTTGAACAAAATGAATGGAGAGGGAGATGAAATACTTGAGGTGGTTGCTGAAAAAGTTCTATTTTATAACTAACTGCTAGTAGGGAGTTTTTCGTAAAATGTACATTAAGTGGCTAAGATTCTTCCACCAGAATCTATGCCATCCACCTACGATCCAATGGCTCATGGCTGTTTTTCTATTTTTGCACTGGTGGCCCTTCTTCTATTGTAGTCATTCCCGTGTTATCATGGCACGTATTTGCATCATAAACACATAATACCCACACTGATTCAAATTATTTCAAGGTTTTAGGTTTGTCTTGAGTCAACCGTTTTTATGTTTTATAGATCCATGAAAATTCATGATAATGTCTACATTATATCAATTATATATGGTATAAAAACATATTTTATAATGATTATTTTTATGGGGAAATATATTATAATGATACTTGCACACAATGACGCAGCAACGGTGAAAATACCACATTCATGGCTGGTTGAAAGGGTAGAGGTGCAGCCGTGAGACCGGATAGTATCACCTTAAATTTGAAGTGTCCGTGGTGAGTGTGGAATGCTGGTTTTGGTTCATCTGCTGCAGAAATTTGTATCTCACGGTACCCCGAGCGCAAATCTAACTTGGTTCAGAATGTTGGGTAAATCTAATCTGGGTGGGAGGGTGATGAGAGGCTTCCGTGCGCCCAAAAAGGCTCTGCGACGTGCCTCGGACGCGCCCATCCGACTAAATCCCCACTTCACGTCTAACTCTTTTTTTCTTTTTGCGTTCTCCACTGTGGGCAAGCGAGACCCATGTGCACAAATATGCGCGCGCACACACACGCACGAGGTTTTGTTTCAGATATGCTAAGTCTCATGCCTTTTTTAGGGCCGTTTTGGCTTTTGGGAGCATATGCTCCGTAATGAACAGTAAATTCAAAATAAGTAGTAAATAAAATTTAAAAATTCTGAATTTTTTCTAGATGTTCTTATTAGTGTGACAAGAGTACTTGCCAATTTTCATGCGAAACAGGATGACGGTGATTCCTCAGTGAAAAAAACAAAAATAAGTGTAACATTTGTCGTTCGATTTGCTTTTTTCACATATTAAGATACATAAGCTTTCCTGCTAAAAATTTGCAGGTAGTGTTTTGGTGTGACAATGATTACATCTTTTTTTAAATAACATTTGGAAAAAAATCATGGGCGGGAGCATATGGTCCCAAGAGCCGAATTAGATTTCTGCTTTTTTTATGTTAAATCTTGTGTATAGCACTTACAGAGGGAGGGGAGAGGGGAGAAATTACCATGTTTGGTCCTTCAAATCTCTGGCACACAACGATTTCATCCCACAACTCGAGAAACACTATAATACAATCCTTATAAACGCGAATACATAACAGTCTACGGTACCCTTATGGTCACCTCGACGGTAGAGCGCTTGATGGCGCTGCATGGCATTGCATTTTTGCGGAAATCCCCCTCCTTTTGCAGAAACAACGCAAGCTCCCCCGGTCCATGCGCCCTGCCTCATCATCGGGCACATTTGTCATCCTCTCGCGTAGAGTAGTCAAATTGTCACAGCCTTATTCAGTACGACAGCCGCCTCCAGTCCACCACTCTGAGCCAGCCGCCTCCCACGGCACCACTCATCTCTGCTCCGTCTCTTCCTCATCTCCCCCAAATCCCTGTCAGGACCCCGATTCCAAGCCACATCGATCTAGCCGGTAACACCGCATATCACTTTGCGGCCTCACGCACGGTCTCCCACGGGTGTCGCCTTACCATGGCCCGGGACCGTTTGCGCCTTTTGGCTCACGTATATGATAGTGTCGCTAGCATCCATATGACAGAGAACCCGGGCCGACATGGCTAGTCGTGAACCCAAAGCGGCACAGACCTATGGAGACAGGCATACATGAATCACATCGAGCATGTTGGTCATCAGCGAGTGATTCCGAGCTGTAGCACTTGGCTAACAGGACTCCGGGGAACCCGGGATGTAGCAGGCTAGGTAGGACTCCGGACATCAACGCGTGACATTTCCCCGAAGGGACAGACATAGGAACAAAGTGAAATACATGCCGGCCAGTCAAGTGTCCTGAACAGTAGTGCTGGGCTAGCAGGACTCCGGTGAACCGGGCTGTAGCGGACTACTATGGCTCGAGGAACACTAGACTACATTTTCCCATAAGAAAGGCTGCCAAGGATAAACAACTAGATTGTCGGATCCCACTCATACCAAGCATTTCAATCATACACACAATATGCCCGATATGAGTACATACAACATGGCATCACAACAAAACTCTACAACTCAAGTACTTTATTTAAAGGCTCGAGAGAGCCATACATAACATGTTCATACAGATAGGGGTCACATGACCCGACACTCAAGTCATACGATCATACAAGCACAAGCGGAAGCAACTAGTCTAAGTACAGACACTAGAAAGAAAGAAGGCTTCTCGAAGCCTGTCTATCTACATAGGGCCCTCCATGGCCAGGATCACCACCTGGGTGGCTAGTCACTCGTCGACATCAAGGTCTACATAAAACCCATGAGAGGGGGCGGTGTTGTCATCTGAAAACAATAAATAAGCAAACATGAGTACAAGGTACTCAGCAAGTCTTACATCAGAACCTAATATACATGCTCATTCTCAAGAAGGTGGTGGGGTTATTGCAGCAAGCTAGCTTTGACTCTTGGCTAAGCTATCCTACGGAACTCCACTAGTAAAATAGTTTTCGCACATGAGTCCACTACTCACCAACACAATACTCCACCGGGGATCCTCTCTCGTCATCCTACGAGAGGGCCATCCGCGGTACTCACACTTATCTTGAGTCTTTTAGTAGTAACCATTAACTTGTCTATGAACTGTATATGCAACCAAGTAGTCCTTTACCGCGGACGCGGCTATTCGAATAGTTTTATACCCTGCAGGGGTGTACTTCGTCACACATGTTTCCACCACTTAGCGTCTGCACACGACATGTGCTCGGCAGACTTCAAGCGAAAACCGACGCGGGTGTAGACCATGACCTAACTAACCTCACAAGTCTCTAGTCCAGGTTTATCGCCTATTCAGGTTCCATCCGCAAGGAAATCTGGCCGGGGTTTCCTCAACGGCCCCAAACGATGTGTACAGGGTCCCGAGACGCCAAACGGGTGCCCGGCATACCCGGCCACAGTGTATCTACCGCACCATAGCCCACCCCTAGGGTCAGCGCTACGCACGGCCGCCAACACATAACCTACAAACACCAGAAACTAGTTGCAACTCCTGGACAGAGGGCGAGAGGGGTCAGTGATGGGGAACGTTGCAGAAAACAAAATTTTCCTACTCGTTTCACCAAGATCCATCTAGGAGTTCATCTAGCAACGAGTGATTAGATGCATCTACGTACCTTGTAGATCGCGAGCGGAAGCGTTCAAAGAACGGGGATGATGTAGTCGAACACGACGTGATTCAAATCACCGATGATCAAGCACCGAACGGACGGTGCCTCCGCGTTCAACACACGTACGGAACGGATGACGTCTCCTCCTTTCTTGATCCAGCAAGGGGGGAAGAGAGGTTGATGAAGATCCAGCAGCACGACGGCATGGTGATGGATGCAGGGCGTCACAGTAGCAGGGCTTTGCCTATACTACGAGAGAGAGACGTAACGGGGAGAGAGGAAGCACCAAAGGCTGAGGTATGAAATCCCTCCTCTCCCCCACTATATATAGGAGGGCCAAGGGGGGTGGTGCGCAGCCTAGGAGATCCAATCTCCTAGGTGCGGCGGCCAGGGGAGGGTTTCCCTCCCCCCCAAGGCACCTCGGGGTGCCTTCCACCACTTGGACTCCTCCGTGGTGGAAACCCTAGGCGCATGGGCCTAGTAGGGCTGGTGCCCTTGGCCCATGTAGGCCAAGGCGCACCCCTACAGCCCATGTGCCCCCCCGGGACAGGTGGCCCCACCCGGTGGGCCCCCGGGACTCCTCCGGTGGTCCCGGTACAATACCGATAACCCCGAAACTTGTCCCGATGGCCGAAACAGCACTTCCTATATATAATTCTTTACCTCCGGACCATTCCGGAACTCCTCGTGACATCCGGGATCTCATCCGGGACTCCAAACAACATTCGGGGTACTGCATACACATATCTTCATAACCCTAGCGTCACCGAACCTTAAGTGTGTAGACCCTACGGGTTCGGGAGACAAGCAGACATGGCTAAGACGACTCTCCAGTCAATAACCAACAGCGGGATCTGGATACCCATGATGGCTCCCACATGCTCCACGATGATCTCATCGGATGAACCACGATGTCGAGGATTAATCAACCCCGTATACAATTCCCTTTGTCAATCGGTATGTTACTTGCCCGAGACTCGATCGTCGGTATCCCAATACCTTGTTCAGTCTCGTTACCGGCAAGTCACTTTACTCGTACCGTAATGCATGATCCCGTGATCAACCACTTGGTCACCTTGAGCTCATAATGATGATGCATTACCGAGTGGGCCCAGTGATACCTCTCCGTTATCCAGAGTGACAAATCCCAGTCTCGATTCGTGTCAACCCAACAGACACTTTCGGAGATACCTGTAATGCACCTTTATAGTCACCCAGTTACGTTGTGACGTTTGATACACCCAAAGCACTCCTACGGTATCCTGGAGTTACACGATCTCATGGTCAAAGGAAAAGATACTTGACATTGGAAAAGCTCTAGCAAACGAACTACACGATCTTTGTACTATGCTTAGGATTGGGTCTTGTCCATCACATCATTCTCCTAATGATGTGATCCCGTTATCAATGACATCCAATGTCCATAGCCAGGAAATCATGACTATCTGTTGATCAACGAGCTAGTCAACTAGAGGCTTACTAGGGACATATTATGGTCTATGTATTCACACGTGTATTACAATGTCCATAGCATGAATAAAGACAATTATCATGAACAAAGAAATATAATAACAATGCTTTTATTATTGCCTCTAGGGCATATTTCCAACAGTCAGTAAGTCGAGCGGGGTCATATTTCAGGGCCCAATGTGTGGTAGTAGTTGAATCTTAAATCACGCATACAGATCTCAGTTCTTATGGACGGCCTCAATGAAACAACCCACCATGTACTCCTACATGGCCTCTCATCGATACCTTTACCAAAACGTGTTCAACACATCCCTCACATTACCGACATAATCATTTCACTCTAGCCCATCACCCGGATGGACCAGACCTGACATAACTCTAAGCATAGCAGACACAGCAAGGTAGGAATCACATACATGGCTCAATTCTACACATGCTAGGGGTTCATCTAGTTACTGTGGCAATGACAGGTCATGCCAGAGGATAAGGTTCAACTACCGTAGCACACAGCAGGTTTGAATTCGCGTTGTCTTAATTGCAGTAAATAAGAGCAGAAGCGAGAACATGGGTTTGTATCGGAATGATCAATGGGTTTGCTTGCCTGTTGGAGGTGGTAGTAGGGGGACTGCCCTTCAGACGGATACTCGGGGTTATCCTCGGAGGCAAAACCTACCACGGAAAATCACACCCGAACATAATCAACACATGCAATATAATATGATGCATGGTATGACATGGCAAGATGAAAGTGTCTTGGCCTAATGCAAGCTAAAACAGAAGGGGATGAACTCATTTGAATCAAAGATTCAAATATTAGCTCATTAAACAAGGCCTTATTAGTGCATTACCTTATTCTGCTTAAACAGCAAGGTTAACTTGTTTTGTCATGCATGAAACCATTACAGATGGATAGATTGAATTTTTCTGATCATTTTTCATATATAAATCTTTGCATTTGGAGCTATGGTTGATTTTCTATGATTTTTAGAAGTTTTGACTATTTTTTGGAATTTCCTATTAAAGAATAAATCCAGTAATTGAATTAATGCGTCAGCACTGCGTCACTGTCACGTCAGCGGGTCAAAGGCGCCAGCCCAGGTCAAACCTGACTCATGGGCCCTCTCTGTCAGTGTCACAGCTAACTAACAAAGTTAGTTAGTGTTTAGTTAGTACTAAACTAGGTTAGTTAGGCCCTGGGCCCACATGTCAATGAGAGAGAGTTAGTTAACGAGGTCATTAACCTCTAACAGAGTGTTTAGATCTAATTAAAACTAATCTAATTTAGTTAGGAGCCGGCCCCACATATCAGTGTCTCAGGCGGGGTCAAACTGGGGTCAAACCCCTGGTCAGCACGGTCAATCCCGCCAGCGTTGACTCGCCGGCGAGGCCGAGATGGCGGAGAGCGTCGGAAACGTTGCTCCGGCCATGGTTCGATGCGCGGGTGGGTGCTACGGGTAGCTGGCGGTGTGGCGCATCCAACGGTGGTGTTGGTTGGCGCTGGGGTGGCCGGGAACGACGACGGCGTCGAGCCGGGCGGTGGCCGGAGCTCGGTCATTGGTGGTTTTGCTGCTGCAGCGAGCTAGCAGGGAAACGGACGCACTAGCGAGGTGCTACGAGGTGCGGTGAGTGCATTAAGCACCCGCGCCTGACCAAATGGTCACCGGAGTGATGCCGGCGTCGAGCTCGCGCGGCGGCGTGCTACGGTGAGCAAGGGAGCGGTGTCTACGGCGAGCAAACGAAGCAGAGAAGAGGGGGGGTTCAGTAGAGGAGCTCACGGCGGTTGCAGAACGCGTCTCAGCGGGCTCGGGGGAGGTCGGACGACGTCGAGGCGTTACCGGCGATCTCAGCGGACCGAGGAAGAAGAAGGCGTCGGGGTCGGTGCTTGGAGGCGTCCGGCGTCGCGTGAGTCGTCGAGGAGGCGTAGACGATGGAGGCGGATCTCACGGGCACGTCAGGGAGGCGAGGGGGTGGCTCTGGTGACGACTACGGCGAACGACGGCGAGGTTGGTGCTCGGCCATCGCGGGAGAGGGTGAGAGAGACGAGGGGGAGAGAGGGGAGGAGTGCAGGGAGGTGTTGGGCGCCTTCGTGGCGCTCGGATGGGGACGCGGAGGCAGCAGGAGGTGGAAGCAGGAGGTGGTCGCGGGTGCGCGCATCGGTGACACGCCTCTGCCTACTGGCAGAGGTGGGTGACGACTGGCACAAGCCAGGTGGGTTGGGCAAGCACAGGTGAGGCCCAGGTGGGTTTCTCTCTCTCTCTCTTTTTTCTTATTTGTTTTCTTTTTCTATTTTTCTGCAACTATTGGGCTTTATTAAAAATACCTAGACATCTTTGAAAATCCTGAAAATAATCAGGGGCTCTGTTTAGATTATTCCCAACAGCCCACACTTATTTTCAGAATTATTTGAGCATTTAAATTATTTTATAGCATTTAAATGCCCAAATTCAAATACTTATGATTTAATTCAAAGAATCCAGAATGTCCTAGAAAATAGTGCACCATTTTTGCCAGGGGTTTTAGCCCAATCCAGAAATGGTGAACATTTTGTGAAGGGCATTTTGGGTTCATTGAAAATAATTTTAGTAAACCCTAGTTGTTTCCAGGGGGGTGCTGGGGTTTCTGTCTTGCCCATTTCAAATTTAAGAGGAATTTAAACATGATGCACACTCTAATGCTTGAACTAGCTAGGGTGTGACAACTCACCCCCACTCAAAAGAATCTCGTCCCGAGATTTAGGATCCTCCGGAAAGAAGGTGGGGTACTCGAGTCGAAGACGATCCTCCCTTTCCCAAGTGGCTTCTTTCTCGGAATGGTGTGACCATTGAACCTTGAGAAACTTGATATTATGACTCGAGTGGTACGCTTGGCTTGATCAAGGATACGAACGGGATATTCTCGATATGAGAGGTTATCTTGTAGATCAAGCGTTTCGTGGTCCACTCCATGGATAGGATCCGCGAAGCAACGCCTGAGTTTGAGAAACGTGGAAGACATCGTGAACTTTGGAAAGATGCGAAGGTAGTTCCAATTGGTAGGCAACTTCTCCTCGTTTGGCAAGAATGCGAAAGGGTCCAATGTAACGAGGAGCCAATTTGCCTTTGATACCGAAATGATGGGTTCCCTTTAATGGAGTAACCCGAAGGTAGGCCTTCTCGCTGACTTCATAAGTCATAGGCTTATGTTTACGATCATATTGACTCTTTTGACGAGATTGGGCTGTTTTCAATTTCTCACGAATCTCACAAACCTGCTCTTCTGCTTCCTGAATCATATTCGGGCCAAAGAGTTGTCTTTCCCCGGTTTCTAACCAGTTAAGAGGCGTTCGACATTTTCGTCCATAGAGAACTTCGAAAGGAGCCTTGCCCAAGCTAGCTTGATAACTATTGTTGTAAGCAAACTCCACGAATGGAAGGCATTTCTCCCAACCCATTCCGGAACGAGATGATAGAGGCTCGGAGCATGTCTTCCAGAATTTGATTGACCCATTCTACTTGACCACTTGATTGAGGATGGAAGGCGGTGCTAAAAGAGAGACGAGTTCCCATAGCATTTTGGAAACTTTCCCAAAATCAAGAGGTGAAGAGACTCCCACGATCTGAGTTAATTTCCAATGGAACACCATGAAGAGACACTATTCGGGAGATGTATAAATCGGCTAGCTGGCTAGCGGTGATACTCTCACGAACAGGTAGAAAGTGGGCTACTTTGGAAAGACGGTCGATCACAACGAAGATGGCATTATTCCCTCTCTTGGTCCTGGGAAACCTCAGTGATGAAATCCATACTGATTTTATCCCATTTCCACTCAGGAATAGCCAAAGGTTGAAGGGTGCCAGCAGGCCGTTGATGCTCTGCTTTAACACGACGACAAATGTCGCAATTAGCAATGTATTGAGCGATTTCTCTTTTCATCCTAGTCCACCAAAACCTCTAGCGTAGGTCTTGATACATTTTAGTACTACCGGGATGAATGGTGAGAGGGGATTCATGAGATTCCTTAAGGATCAACTGGCGTAGGTGTTGTTTCTTGGGAACCACCAAACGGTTCTCGAAGAAGATAGCACCCCGCTTATCCATGGAAAAACATTTAGCAACTCCGCTAGCAATGTTTTCCTTAATCCGGGATATGCCCTTATCACACTTCTGGGCAGCTATGATTTGATCCATAAGGGTAGGTTTCGCCACCAGGGTGGATAGAAAACCTCGAGGAACAATGTGAAGATTAAGCTTACGAAATTCCTCATGGAGAAGTGGTTGACTTTGTTGTAACATCAGGTTGTTACAATAGGACTTACGACTTAGTGCATTAGCCATGACATTGGCTTTGCCCGGGGTGTAAGTTATTCCTAAATCGTAATCCGAGATCAACTCGACCCAACGTCTTTGCCTGAGATTCAAATCTGGTTGGGTGAAGATATATTTCAAACTTTGGTGATCGGTGAAGATCTCGCAACGATTACCGAGGAGGTAATGTCGCCAAGTTTTAAGTGCATGGACTACAGCTGCAAGCTCCAGATCATGTGTGGGATAGTTCTCCTCATGTGGGTGTAATTGCCGTGAAGCATAGGCAATTACCTGACGATCCTGCATGAGTATGCAACCTAGTCCTTGTCGTGAGGCGTCGCAATAGATAATAAAGTCCTTGGAGAAATCTGGTGGTACCAGTACGGGAGCAGATGTCAGGCGTCTTTTCAGTTCCTGAAAGCTAAACTCGCACTGTGGAGTCCACTCGAACTTTTTATCTTTCTTGAGGAGTTCAGTTAGAGGTTTGGCAACCTTGGAGAAATTCTCGACGAAGCGGTGGCAATAGCTCGCTAAGCCAAGGAAGCTCCAAACTTGCTTGACCGTCTCAGGTGGAGTCCAATCAAGGACGGCTTGAACTCGCTCGGGAGTGACAGCAATACCCTTACCAGAGATTACATGGCCTAGATAGGTCACTTCTGGAAACCAAAATTCACACTTGGACAATTTGGCATAAAGGCGATGCTCTCGAAGTTTCATCAATACCAGCCTTAGATGTTCGGCATGTTCCTCTTCATTCTTGGAGTAGATGAGTATGTCATCGAGGTATACTACGACGAATTTATCCAAATACTCCATGAAGACCGAGTTCATTAACCGAGAGAAGGTAGCTGGGGCATTGGTTAAACCGAAGGACATAACGGTGTACTCGTATTAGCCATAAAGAGTAACAAAGGCCGTTTTGGGAATGTCCCCATTTCTGATTTTGATCTGATGGTAGCCTAACCTCAAATCCATCTTGGAAAAGACTAAGGATCCAGCGAGCTGATCATACAGATCGTTGATCCTGGGAAGTGGATACTTGTTCTTGGTGGTGACCAAGTTGACAGGTCGGTAATCTACAACCATTCGATCCGTTCCATCCTTCTTCTTGACGAAGAGGACGGGGCAAGCCCAAGGAGAGGAACTAGGATGGATGAAAACCTTTTTCAAGGACTCATCGAGTTGGTTCTTAAGCTCGGCTAGTTCTAAGGGTGCCATCTTGTAGGGTCTTCTAGAAATTGGAACGGTTCCGGGAACAAGGTCTATCACATACTCGACATCCCTGTCAGGTGGAACACCTGGCAATTCTTCTGGAAAGACTTCCGGAAAGTCTCGGACTACCGGAACATCCTCAAGGTCTGGAAGGGGGGTGGCATTTAGGGAGTAAAGTTGGCGCTTGGCCACTCGAGTTAAGACATTGACTGTCTTGCCCGATGGGTGAGTAAGTTCAACGGTTCTAGTGGCACAATCAATTTTAGCATAATGAGCTGACATCCAGTCCATACCCAAGATGATGTTTATGTCCGAGGACTTGAGAGCTATTAAGGACACAAGGAAGACAAGTCTATCGACAAGAATTTCGTTCCCATGGCTTACTCTAGAGGTTTGCCATTTGGAACCCGGAGTTTGAATTACCATGGAAGTGGGCATGTCACAGAATGTCGTGTTATGCAATCGAGCAAAGTTCTCGGATATGAATGAATGAGATGCTCCAGTATCAAAAAGAACAGATGCCGGATGGCAGTTAACATGGAGCGTACCAAGGACGACGTTAGGATCCTCGTGAGCCTCCTCGGCTGAAACATAGTTGACATGGCCACGGGCAGTGGTGGCCGGCTTGGCGTAGAATGTCTTTCCCGCAGGCTTACCATGGCCAACGGACTTTCTAGTTTGATTGGGGTTGTTGTTTTGGGGACACTCTCGGCTATAGTGACCCGGCTCTCCACACTTGAAGCATGTCACCACATTGGGGCGTGGAGCAGCATTAGCAGCGGGGCCACCATAGGGCTTGGGCGGTGCAAACTACTGGTTGGGACAAGGCGCCTCAAAGGATGGCCTCGGGATGAACCTGGGTGGCAGTGCCGTGCTTGGGATCCACACCCGGCGCTTCTGAGCTCCAGAGCCGGATGAAGAGCCAAAATCACGTGAGTGCTTGCGTGAAGCGTCATAATCAGTCTGGCCTGTCTCAGCACTGATGGCTTTATTGACCAATTTCTGGAAGGAGGTGCACTCGTGCAGATGAAGATCACGACGAAGATCAGGGCTAAGTCCCTTGCAGAACCTTGCCTGCTTCTTAGCGTCAGTAGATACCTCTCCGGGAGCATAATGTGCCAGATTCCCAAATTCACGACTATATGCATCCACAGTCAGTCTTCCTTGGGTGAAATTGCAGAACTCCTCTCTCTTGCGATCCATGAGACCTTCCGGAATGTGATGCTCGTGGAAAGCTTCACTGAATTCAGCCCAAGTAGTGGTTTGGCCGACCGGGCGCATAGCTTCAAAGTTTTCCCACGAGAGGCTAGCAGCGCCTTCGAGATGGTAGGCAGCGTAGGTAACCTTGTCGGCTTCAGCTACGTTGGCAGAACGTAGCTTGTGGGTGATGCTGCGAAGCCAGTCATCCGCGTCGAGGGGCTCGACGGAATGGTTAAACTTTGGTGGGTACAGCTTGATAAAGTCATTGATTGACACCAAGTCATTTTGCTGATGGCGTGCAGTGTTCTGCTCAATCCGCTCCAGTAGGCGGTTAGTCTCACGCTTTTTTCTTTCTGCCTCCAGCATTACTTCGGCCAGAGAAGGCGGGTGAGGCAGATTTTCACCCCTAGCTGCACTGGCTTCCCCCTGCTCCGAGGCAGCAGGGTTGCTGCGGGTGTTGACCATCCTAGGGAAAAACAAGACAATGGTTTAGATAAGGATGGCTCAAACTTAGCAAGGAAGTGCAGAATGTAATGGATAACACGGAATGCAGAGATGTTCATCCGTATGTCATGGTAATATAAAACTGCCATATATATACCAACGGTCATGCACATCATACATAGTTTAGTACAAGCCCAGGCTACAGTACAACTATGATGAAAGACGTTACATCTCATCGGAGGCATTCCATGCTCCTATACATTATTTGTCTACACCTCCGGAATTGATTACACACAAAGTCATATTCCACAAGTCACGCAGGACAGTGAAGATACAACTATTACAATACTAGTGGTACTACTACTAACTCAGACAGCTCCGTAGTAGTCCTCATAGAAGTCACCTCCATAGCCTGGAAGTTCAACGTGATCATCCGGGAATAGACGGTCCTGAGGAGCTTGTGGACCATAGGGGCTAGGATGAGGTCTTGGACCAACAAACGGTGGCCTGTGGGGACCACGGGGTGGGGTGATGCCTCCCACATCACGCCAATCCACCATGTCTGGCAGAGCAGATCTCACAGGATATAGATCCCTTGTATCCATACATCCAGCTTGCACCGCAGGTGACAACCGAGTCAATGTGTCCCAATGATCAGCACGGGTATTGAAAAGCTCCAAACTCAAGGCCTGATTCTCTCGGTCCTTATCTTCGAGCATCTCGGCAGTGGTACGAGTTAATGAGTCCTCCTGAGTGGAGTCAGCATAGATAGCCTGAAGATACCCTTGCGCTCCCGGAAGTGAGGCTGGCATGTAACGGAAGTCGGTGTTCCGAAGCAGGCCAGTCCGGACTCGCATGATGGTCATCATGGAATAGTCAGCATCCTGCACAGCCATCTCAACAGTAACCCCAAGTCCATAGGAACAGTGAAGGGGCTCTGTAGATCCAGGATAAGAAGGAAATATCCTGACGGTGGAGAAATATTGGCTTTGATTAAAGTCTCGGAACTGCTCCTCGACAGTGTATTCGGGATACCAACGGTAACCCGTCTCGATCATTACCCGGACTAACATAGCAGTATGACCGGGCACGTCGAGGCACCGGGTCAGGCGAACCACTTGATTTTGAGGACGGTTGGCCATCTGAAAGCACAACCACAATGCAAAGACATTAGAATTTCTAGGGAAAATTGGACAGCATAACCGTTGTAAATGCTCAGAAAAGATTTGAGACATCCACAACAATTTGCAATACCACTCAACAACATCCTATCAAGGTTCTGATTCAACTAGCAACCTACTAGAAATAGTAGAAACTGAACTGGGGCTGGTAACAACAATCCTATAAGCTACTACGGACTATTAACACATGAACCTGATAGAAGAAGAGAGCCTAGTCCTTAACCCACGTTGAATGAGAAGAGAATGACTCAGATCAGAGGGCATAGGGTAAAGGAGTAAAAGAGCCTTACGTACCCTCCCACAATCAATTCCCCTACATATAACTAAAGCATTTCTAGACTCGACATCGACCGGTTTGGCTCAACGAACCTACAGGCAGTCCGGCTCTGATGCCAACGCTGTCAGGACCCCGATTCCAAGCCACATCGATCTAGCCGGTAACACCTCATATCACTTTGCGGCCTCACGCACGGTATCCCACGGGTGTCGCCTTACCATGGCCCGGGACCGTTTGCGCCTTTTGGCTCACGTATATGATAGTGTCGCTAGCATCCATCTGACAGAGAACCCGGGCCGACATGGCTAGTCATGAACCCAAAGCGGCACAGACCTATGGAGACAGGCATACATGAATCACATCGAGCATGTCGGTCATCAGCGAGTGATTCCGGGATGTAGCACTGGGCTAACAGGACTCCGGGGAACCCGGGCTGTAGCAGGCTAGGCAGGACTCCGGACATCACCGCGTGACATTTCCCCGAAGGGACAGACATAGGAACGAAGTGAAACACATGCCAGCTAGTCAAGTGTCCTGAACAGTAGTGCTGGGCTAGCAGGACTAAGGTGAACTGGGCTGTAGCGGACTACTATGGCTCGAGGAACACTAGACTACATTTCCCCATAAGAAAGGCTGCCAAGGATAAACAACTAGATTGTCGGATCCCACTCATACCAAGCATTTCAATCATACACACAATATGCCCGATATGAGTACATACAACATGGCATCACAACAAAACTCTACAACTCAAGTACTTTATTTAAAGGCTCCAGAGAGCCATACATAACATGTTCATACAGATAGGGGTCACATGACCCGACACTCAAGTCATACAATCATACAAGCACAAGCGGAAGCAACTAGTCTGAGTACAAACACTAGAAATAAAGAAGGCTTCTCGAAGCCTGTCTATCTACATAGGGCCCTCCATGGATAGGATCACCACCTGGGTGGCTAGTCACTTGTCGACATCAAGGTCTACATAAAACCCATTGGAGGGGGCGGTGTTGTCGTCTGAAAACAATAAATAAGAAAACATGAGTACAAGGTACTCAGCAAGTCTTACATCAGAACCTAATATACATGCTCATTCTCAAGAAGGTGGTGGGGTTATTGCAGCAAGCCAGCTTTGACTCTTGGCTAAGCTATCCTACGGAACTCCACTAGTAAAATAGTTTTCGCACACGAGTGCACTACTCACCAACACAATACTCCACCGGGGATCCTCTCTCGTCATCCTACGAGAGGGCCATCCTCGGTACTCACACTTATCTTGAGTCTTTTAGTAGTAACCATTAACTTGTCTATGAACTGTATATGCAACCAAGTAGTCCTTTACCGCGGACGCGGCTATTCGAATAGTTTTATACCCTGCAGGGGTGTACTTCGTCACACATGTTTCCACCACTTAGCGTCTGCACTCGACATGTGCTCGGCAGACTTCAAGCGAAAACCAACGTGGGTGTAGACCACGACCTAACTAACCTCACAAGTCTCTAGTCCAGGTTTATCGCCTATTCAGGTTCCATCCGCAAGGAAATCCGGCCGGGCTGTCCTCAACGGCCCCAAACAATGTGTACAGGGTCCCGAGACGCCAAACGGGCGCCCGGCATACCCGGCCACAGTGTATCTACCGCATCATAGCCACCCCTAGGGTCAGCGCTACGCACGGCCGCCAACACATAACCTACAAACACCATAAACTAGTTGCAACTCCTAGACAGAGGGCGAGAGGGGTCAGTAAGTCGAGCGGGGTCATATTTCAGGGCCCAATGTGTGGTAGTAGCTGAATCTTAAATCACGCATACAGATCTCAGTTCTAATGGACGGCCTCAATGAAACAACCCACCATGTACTCCTACATGGCCTCTCATCGATACCTTTACCAAAACGTGTTCAACACAACCCTCACATTACCGACATAATCATTTCACTCTAGCCCATCACCCGGATGGACCAGACCTGACATAACTCTAAGCATAGCAAGCACAGCAAGGTAGGAATCACATACATGGCTCAATCAACTCCTACACATGCTAGTGGGTTTCATCTAGTTACTGTGGCAATGACAGGTCATGCAGAGGATAAGGGTTCAACTACCGTAGCACACAGCAGTTTGAATCACGTTGTCTTAATGCAGTAAATAAGAGCAGAAGCGAGAACATGGGTTTGTATCGGAATGATCAATGGGTTGCTTGCCTGTTGTAGAGGTAGTAGGGTACTGCCCTTCAGACGGATACTCGGGGTTATCCTCGGAGGCAGAACCTACCACGAAAATCACACCGAACATAATCAACACATGGCAATATGCAACAATATGATGCATGCTATGACATGGCAAGATGAAAGTGTCTTGGCCTAACGCAAGCTAAAACAGAAGGGGATGAACTCATTTGAATCAAAGATTCAAATATTAGCTCATTAAACATGGCCTTATTAGTGCATTACCTTATTCTGCTTAAACAGCAAGGTTAACTTGTTTTGTCATGCATGAAACCATTATAGATGGATAGATTGAATTTTTCTGATCATTTTTCAGATATAAATCTTTGCATTTGGAGCTATGGTTGATTTTCTATGATTTTTAGAAGTTTTGACTATTCTCTGGAATTTCCTATTAAAGAATAAATCCAGTAATTGAATTAATGCGTCAGCACTACGTCACTATGACGTCAGCGGGTCAAAGGCGCCAGCCCAGGTCAAACCTGACTGGTGGGCCCTCTCTGTCAGTGTCACAGCTAACTAACAGAGTTAGTTAGTGTTTAGTTAGTACTAAACTAGGTTAGTTAGGCCCTGGGCCCACATGTCAATGAGAGAGAGTTAGTTAACGAGGTCATTAACCTCTAACAGAGTGTTTGGATCTAATTAAAACTAATCTAATTTAGTTAGGAGCCGGCCCCATATATCAGTGTCTCAGGCGGGGTCAAACTGGGGTCAAACCCCTGGTCAGCACGGTCAATCCCACCGGCGTTGAGTCGCCGGCGAGGCCTAGACGGCAGAGAGCGTCGGAAATGCTGCTCCGGCCACGGTTCGATGCGTGGGTGGGTGCTACGGGTAGCTCGCGGTGTGGCGCATCCAACGGTGGCGTTGGTTGGTGCTGGGGTGGCCGGGAATGATGACGGCGTCGAGCCCGGCGGCCGGAGCTCGGCCGTTGGTGGTTTTGCTGCTGCAGTGAGCTAGCGGGGAAACGGACGCACTAGTGAGGCGCTATGAGGTGCGGTGAGTGCGTTAAGCACCCGCGCCTGACCAAAATGGTCATCGGAGTGACGCCGGCGGCATGCTACGATGAGCAAGGGGGCGGCGTCTACGGCGAGAAAACGAAGCAGAGAAGAGGGGGGTTCAGTAGAGGAGCTCACGGCGGTTGCAGAATGCGTCTCAGCGGGCTCAGGGGAGGTCGGACGACATCGAGGCGTTGTCGGCGATCTCGGTGGATCGAGGAAGAAGGTGTCGGGGTCGGTGCTTGGAGGCGTCCGGGGTTGCGTGAGTCGTCGAGGAGGCGTAGACGATGGAGGCGGATCTCACGGGCACGTCAGGGAGGCGAGGGGGTGGCTCTGGTGACGACTACGGCGAACGGCGGCGAGGTTGGCGCTCGGCCATCGCGGGAGAGGGTGAGAGAGACGAGGGGGAGAGAGGGGAGGAGTGCAGGGAGGTGCTGGGCGCCTTCGTGACGCTCGGATGGGGACGAGGAGGCAGCAGGAGGTGGAAGCAGGAGGTGGCCGCGGGTGCGCGCGCCGGCGACACGCCTCTGCCTACTGGCAGAGGTGGGTGATGACTGGCACAAGCCAGGTGGGCTGGGCCAGCACAGGTGATGCCCAGGTGGGTTTCTTTCTCCCTCTTTTTTCTTATTTGTTTTCTTTTTCTATTTTTCTGCAACTGTTGGGCTTTATTAAAAATACCTAGACATCTTTGAAAATCCTGAAAATAATCAGGGGCTCTGTTTAGATTATTCCCAACAGCCCACACTTATTTCCAGAATTATTTGAGCATTTAAATTATTTTATATCATTTAAATGCCCAAAGTCAAATACTTATGATTTAATTTAAATGCCCAATGTCCTAGAAAAGTGTGCACCATTTTTGCCAGGGGTTTTAGCCCAATCCAGAAATGGTGAACATTTTGTGACGGGCATTTTGGGTTCATTGAAAATAATTTTAGTAAACCCTAGTTGTTTCCAGGGGGTGCTGGGGGTTCTGTCTTCCCCATTTCAAATTTAAGAGGAATTTAAACATGATGCACACTCTAATGCTTAAACTAGCTAGGGTGTGACAATCCCTTAGCCAAGCTCGCCCAAATCCCTAACCATAATCACCCTCGCCAATCGATCTCCATCCATCGCCAGCCAATATCGAATCCACAATGGAGATCACTCATCCGCTGGCGCAACTCCTCGTTCAGGTGGCTGCCGGCGATGCGGAGAAGCTCTCCGACTGCGCAAGATACGGTCGTAGTTCCCTTGACCTCGTGATAATCTACAAGGAGGCGGTCTGCATCATTGTTTGTCTTATAGAGAAAGAGGTCAGGAATCACTGGAACGAGAAAGAGGTCGGGCTAGCACAAGGATGACAGACTCGCCTTGAGCTCGACAACATATATCGTGTGGCAAAAAGAATGGAAGTGTGATGTACAGGTTCTCTAACCAGCTTCATAGTCTTCTTGGTGTTCGGCATGTCTTGCTAGAGGCCGCTACCAACCGTGCAGTTCGGAGTTGATCCGAACTGCAACCAAGCCGACTTGAACCTAAGAGGGAAGAAACCTACGAGGTCGGATCCGAGGACACTGGTCGGATGTGATCCGAACTGTATTCGGATTGTGGCCGAGTAGACTTATGGGCTTTAGGGTCCGTGCGAGGCCCAAGTGTTGAGCCCGTGATGGACGCCTATATATAGTGAAGGTGCCGCACACTCACGGGCTGATCGCTTCGGCGCTGTCAGTAGGGTTTGCATGTGTTGCGAATAGACACCTCCACTCACCGCCGGTTGTGTGATCGTACCTAGCAGTCCGTCGCATGACGTTCCTCTTGCACGCGCGGATACCGTTAGAGGCGGTGCACTTGCGCCGCTCCGGCGAACCTGTACGTGGAAACCGACCACCGGTTGTACGACGGAGATCGGACGAGGAGGAGACGATCCACGCGGACGCACTGCCCCAACTCTTCTTCCGCTGCAGGGCACTGCGCGTCTAGTGGTAACGAACTATGATCCATCTCCCGTAGCATGTTCTTGGTTGTTCTGCGTGTAGGAAATTTTAATTTGCAGTCGACGCACCCTACTGTAGATCCCAACAGTGGTATCAGAGCCTCTGCTATAGGATTTGGATTCAGATCGTATGCATATTAGATATGTGGAGGCAATAGATGATATATGTTGTCATTGATAAGATTGGCTGTGTGCACGGTTGATGAGATCAACTGCACATGGGGCTCGATGTGGCTATGTTTTTTGTTGATTGGGATCGATGAGGTCGTGACATGATCTACCCCTACCGGTCAGTTATCTGCAATCGAGGTTGAAAGTGAAACGTAAATCCGAACCGGATTCGCGATGATCGATGAGATCGGTCAGATCAGAGAATTCGGCATGATCGGAGTTCAGATGTGATCTGTAATTTCCGAAAACATCAGGCGCTGTCGTGTGCGTAGCGCCTTGTATTTCATACACGATCACTCAAACCAGTAGAATACAATTCTAGGCATAACTTTATTTTGCAGGGTTTGAAGTGAATAGTATGGCTCATGTGTATGTGATGCATGTGTGTAAATTATACATGGCCTGCGTGTCATGTTTGGCAGCCGGCAGGAGCCAAAGTGCTGTCATTATATTGTATAACGACCTGTGTGCGACTTGTGACTCTATGTAAAATTCATTACTAGTTGTAGTAGTTGGATAATAGAGATCAGATTGGTGTCTTGGCGTCCCGGCGTGACAAACAAGATGGAGTTTCTAGATGGTCATCGGAGTTGGAGCCGACCTAAAAGAACATCCATGAAGGAGCCATACTATTTCACAATATGTGTTTATTTGTGATTGTTATGCTTCCTTGTTTTCTATGCATGTTAGAATGGTAGAAAGATCCCTCATGAATATCAAGCGAATTGCCATCCCCGATGTTGCACCTTCGCACATCAAGTACGTCTAGTAGTGGGCTCATAAAATTGGGGTGCTGCTAGGTGTCCTTGAACTGAAGGGTTCGTGTCGGACACGGACATGCACTGCATTAGGTTGACTTGACAAGGCTGTTGGAAATATGCCCTAGAGGCAATAATAAAAGCATTATTATTATATTTCCTTGTTCATGATAATTGTCTTTATTCATGCTATAATTGTGTTATCCGGAAATCGTAATACATGTGTGAATAATAGACACCAACATGTCCCTAGTAAGCCTCTAGTTGACTAGCTCGTTGATCAACAGATAGTCATGGTTTCCTGACTATGGACATTGGATGTCATTGATAACGAGATCACATCTTTAGGAGAATGATGTGATGGACAAGACCCAATCCTAAACATAGCACAAGGTCGTATAGTTCGTTTGCTAGAGTTTTCCAATGTCAAGTATCTATTCCTTAGACCATGAGATCGTGTAACTCCCGGATATCGTAGGAGTGCTTTGGGTGTACCAAACGTCACAATGTAACTGGGTGACTATAAAGGTATACTACGGGTATCTCCGAAAGTGTCTGTTGGATTGACACGGATCAAGACTGGGATTTCTCACTCCGTATGACGGAGAGGTATCACTGGGCCCACTCGGTAATGCATCATCATAATGAGCTCAAATTGACCAAGTGTCTGGTCACGGGATCATGCATTACTGTACGAGTAAAGTGACTTGCCGGTAACGAGATTGAACGAGGTATTGGGATACCGACAATCGAATCTCGGGCAAGTAGCATACCGATTGACAAAGGGAATTGTATACGGGGTTGCTTGAATCCTTGACATCGTGGTTCATCTGATGAGATCATCGAGGAGCATGTGGGAGCCGACATGGGTATCCAGATCCCGCTGTTGGTTATTGGCCGGAGAGCGATCTCGGTCATGTATACATGTCTCCCGAACCCGTAGGGTCTACACACTTAAGGTTCGGTGACGCTAGGGTTGTAGGGATATGTATATGCAGTAACCCGAATGTTGTTCGGAGTCCTGGATGAGATCTCGGACGTCACGAGGAGTTCCGGAATGGTCCGGAGGTAAAGAATTATATATAGGAAGTGCTATTTCGGGCATCGGGACAAGTTTCGGGGTCACCGGTATTGTACCGGGACCACCGGAAGGGTCTCGGGGGTCCACCGGGTGGGGCCACCACATGGGCTGTAGGGTGTGCGCCTTGGCCTATATGGGCCAAGGGCACCAGCCCTAAGAGGCCCATGCGCCTAGGGTTCAAGGAAGGGAAGAGTCCCAAAAGGGGAAGGCACCTCCTAGGTGCCTTGGGGAGGAGGGATTCCTCCCTTGGCAGCACCCCCCCTAGGAGATTGGATCTCCTAGGGCCGGCGCCCCCCCCCCTTGGACTCCCTATATATAGTGGGGAAAGGAGGGCCTCTCATACGACATCTTTGGTGCCTCCCTCTCCCTCTCCAACACATCCTCCTCCTCCATAGTGCTTGGTGAAGCCCTGCCGGAGTACTGCAGCTCCACCACCACCACGCCGTCGTGCTGCTGCTGGAGCCATCTTCCTCAACCTCTCCTTCCCCCTTGCTGGATCAAGAAGAAGGAGACGTTACGCTGACCGTACGTGTGTTGAACGCGGAGGTGCCGTCCGTTCGGCGCTATGATCTCCAGTGATTTGGATCACGTCGAGTACGCCTTCCTCATCCCCGTTCTTTGAACGCTTCCACGCATGATCTACAAAGGTATGTAGATGCAATCCGATCACTCGTTGCTAGATGAACTCCTAGATGGATCTTGGTGAAACCGTAGGAAAATTTTTGTTTTCTCCAACGTTCCCCAACAGTGGCATCATGAGCTAGGTCTATGCGTAGTTCTCTTGCACGAGTAGAACACAATTTGTTGTGGGCGTTGATGTTGTCAACTTTCTTGCCGCTACTAATCTTATCTTGCTTCAATGGTATTGTGGGATGAAGCGGCCTGGACCAACCTTACACGTACGCTTACGTGAGACAGGTTCCACCGACTGACATGCACAAGTTGCATAAGGTGGCTGGCGGGTGTCTGTCTCTCCTACTTTAGTTGGAGCGGATTCGATGAAAAGGGTCCTTATGAAGGGTAAATAGAAGTTGACAAATCACGTTGTGGCTTTCACGTAGGTAAGAAAACGTTCTTGCTAGAACCCTACTTCAGCCACGTAAAACTTGCAACAACAATTAGAGGACGTCTAACTTGTTTTTGCAGCAAGTGCTTTGTGATATGATATGGCCAAAGTTGTGATGAATGATGAATGATATATATGTGATGTATGAGATGTTCATGCTATTGTAATAGGAATCACGACTTGCATGTCGATGAGTATGACAACCGGCAGGAGCCATAGGAGTTGTCTTTATTTTTTGTATGACCTGCGTGTCATTGAGAAACGCCATGTAAATTACTTTACTTTATTGCTAAACGCGTTAGCCATAGTAGTAGAAGTAATAGTTGGCGAGCAACTTCATGGAGACACAATGATGGAGATCATGGTGTCATGCCGGTGACAAGATGATCATGGAGCCCCAAGATGGAGATCAAAGGAGCTATGTGATATTGGCCATATCATGTCACTATTATTACTTGATTGCATGTGATGTTTATCATGTTTTTGCATCTTGTTTACTTAGAACGACGGTAGTAAATAAGATGATCCCTCATAATAATTTCAAGAAAGTGTTCCCCCTAACTGTGCACCGTTGCGACAGTTTGTTGTTTCGAAGCACTACGTGATGATCGGGTGTGATAGATTCTAACGTTCACATACATCGGGTGTAAGAGAGATTTACACATGCAAAACACTTAGGTTGACTTGACGAGCCTAGCATGTACAGACATGGCCTCGGAACACAGAAGACCGAAAGGCCGAGCATGAGTCGTATAGAAGATACGATCAACATGAAGATGTTCACCGACGTTGACTAGTCCGTCTCACGTGATGATCAGACACGGCCTAGTTAACTCGGATCATGTTATACTTAGATGACTGGAGGGATGTCTATCTAAGTGGGAGTTCATTGAATAATTTCATTAGATGAACTTTATTATCATGAACTTAGTCTAAATTTTTTACAATATGTCTTGTAGATCAAATGGCCAACGCAGTCCTCAACTTCAACGCGTTCCTAGAGAAAACCAAGCTGAAAGACGATGGCAGCAACTACACGGACTGGGTCCGGAACCTGAGGATCATCCTCATAGCTGCCAAGAAAGATTATGTCCTACAAGCACCGCTAGGTGATGCACCTGTTCTTCCTGCAGAACAAGACGTTATGAACGCTTGGCAGGCACGTACCGATGACTACTCCCTCGTTCAGTGCGGCATGCTTTACAGCTTAGAGCCGGGGCTCCAAAAGCGTTTTGAGAGACACGGAGCATATGAGATGTTCGAAGAGCTGAAAATGGTTTTCCAAGCTCATGCCCGGGTCGAGAGATATGAAGTCTCCGACAAATTCTTCAGCTGTAAGATGGAGGAAAATAGTTCTGTCAGTGAGCACATACTCACAATGTCTGGGTTACATAACCGCTTGACTCAGCTGGGAGTTAATCTCTCGGATGACGTGGTCATTGAGAGAATCCTCCAGTCGCTTCCACCGAGCTACAAGAGCTTTGTGATGAACTTCAATATGCAGGGGATGGAAAAGACCATTCCTGAAGTATTTGCAATGCTGAAATCAGCAGAGGTAGAAGTCAAAAAGGAACATCAAGTGTTGATGGTGAATAAAACCACTAAGTTCAAGAAAGGCAAGGGTAAGAAAACCTTCAAGAAAGACGGTAAGGGAGTTGCCGCGCCCGGCAAGCAAGCTGCCAGGAAGAAGCCAAAGAATGGACCCAAGCCCGAGACTGAGTGCTTTTATTGCAAGGAAAGTGCTCACTGGAAGCGGAACTGCCCCAAATACTTAGCGGACAAGAAGGCCGGCAAAACGAAAGGTATATGTGATATACATATAATTGATGTGTACCTTACCAGTACTCGTAGTAGCTCCTGGGTATTTGATACCGGTGCAGTTGCTCACATTTGTAACTCAAAGCAGGAGCTGCGGAATAAGCGGAGACTGGCGAAGGACGAGGTGACGATGCGCGTCGGGAATGGTTCCAAGGTCGATGTGATCGCCGTCGGCACGCTACCTCTACATTTACCTACGGGATTAGTTTTGAACCTCAATAATTATTATTTAGTGCCAAGTTTGAGCATGAACATTGTATCAGGATCTCGTTTAATACGAGATGGCTACTCATTTAAATCCGAGAATAATGGTTGTTCTATTTATATGAGAGATATGTTTTATGGTCATGCTCCGATGGTGAATGGTTTATTCTTGATGAATCTCGAGCGTAATGCTACACATGTTCATAGTGTGAGTACCAAAAGATGTAAGATTGATAATGATAGTCCCACATACTTGTGGCACTGCCGCCTTAGTCACATAGGTGTCAAACGCATGAAGAAGCTCCATGCTGATGGACTTTTAGAGTCTCTTGATTACGAATCATTTGACATGTGCGAACCATGCCTCATGGGTAAAATGACCAAGACTCCGTTCTCAGGAACAATGGAGCGAGCAACCAGCTTATTGGAAATCATGCATACTGATGTGTGCGGTCCAATGAGTGTTGAGGCTCGCGGTGGCTATCGTTATGTTCTCACCCTCACTGATGACTTGAGTAGATATGGGTATGTCTACTTAATGAAACACAAGTCTGAGACCTTTGAAAAGTTCAAGGAATTTCAGAGTGAGGTTGAGAATCAACGTGACAGAAAAATCAAGTTCCTACGATCAGATCGTGGAGGAGAATACTTGAGTCACGAGTTTGGCACACACTTGAGAAAATGTGGAATAGTTTCACAGCTCACGCCGCCTGGAACACCTCAGCGTAATGGTGTGTCCGAACGTCATAATCGCACTCTATTAGATATGGTGCGATCTATGATGTCTCTTGCCGATTTACCGCTATCTTTTTGGGGCTATGCTTTAGAGACTGCCGCATTCACTTTAAATAGGGCTCCGTCGAAATCCGTTGAGACAACACCGTTTGAATTATGGTTTGAGAAGAAACCTAAGCTGTCGTTTCTAAAAGTTTGGGGATGCGATGCTTATGTCAAGAAACTTCAACCTGAAAAGCTCGAACCCAAATCGGAAAAATGCGTCTTCATAGGATACCCTAAAGAAACTATTGGGGATACCTTCTACCTCAGATCCAAAGGCAAGATCTTTGTTGCCAAGAATGGGTCCTTCCTAGAGAAAGAGTTTCTCTCGAAAGAAGTAAGTGGGAGGAAAGTAGAACTTGATGAAGTATTACCTCTTGAACCGGAAAATGGCGCAACTCAAGAAAATGTTCCTGAGGTGCCTGCACCGACTAGAGAGGAAGTTAATGATGATGATCAAGATACTTCTGATCAAGCTCCTACTGAAATTCGAAGGTCCACAAGGACACGTTCCGCACCAGAATGGTACGGCAACCCTGTCTTGGAAATCATGTTGTTAGAAAACGGTGAACCTTCGAACTATGAAGAAGCGATGGAGGGCCCGGATTCCGACAAATGGCTAGAAGCCATGAAATCCGAGATAGGATCCATGTATGAAAACGAAGTATGGACTTTGACTGACTTGCCCGTTGAGTGGCGAGCCATAGAAAATAAATGGGTCTTTAAAAAGAAGACAGACGCGGATAGTAATGTGACCATCTATAAAGCTCGGCTTGTCGCTAAGGGATATCGACAAGTTCAAGGGGTTGACTACGATGAGACCTTCTCACCGGTAGCGAAGCTGAAGTCCGTCCGAATCATGTTAGCGATTGCCGCATTCTATGATTATGAAATATGGCAAATGGACGTCAAAACGGCATTCCTTAATGGTTTCCTTAAGGAATAATTGTATATGATGCAGCCGGAAGGTTATGTCGATCCTAAGAATGCTGACAAGGTGTGCAAGCTCCAACGCTCGATTTATGGGCTGGTGCAAGCATCTTGGAGTTGGAACATTCGCTTTGATGAGATGATCAAAGCGTTTGGGTTTACGCAGACTTATGGAGAAGCCTGCGTTTACAAGAAAGTGAGTGGGAGCTCTATAGCATTTCTCATTTTATATGTAGATGACATACTTTTGATGGGAAATGATATAGAACTCTTGGACAGCATAAAGGCCTACTTGAATAAGAGTTTTTCAATGAAGGACCTTGGAGAAGCTGCTTATATATTAGGCATCAAGATCTACAGAGATAGATCAAGACGCCTCATAGGTCTTTCACAAAGCACATACCTTGATAAGATATTGAAGAAGTTCAATATGGATCAGTCTAAGAAGGGGTTCTTGCCTGTGTTGCAAGGTGTGAAATTGAGCTCAGCTCAATGTCCGACCACGGCAGAAGATATAGAAGAGATGAGTGTCATCCCCTATGCCTCAGCCATAGGTTCTATTATGTATGCCATGCTGTGTACCAGACCTGATGTAAACCTTACCGTAAGTTTGGTAGGAAGGTACCAAAGTAATCCCGGCAAGGAACACTGGACAGCGGTCAAGAATATCCTGAAGCACCTGAAAAGGACTAAGGAAATGTTTCTCGTTTATGGAGGTGACGAAGAGCTCGTCGTAAAGGGTTACGTCGACGCTAGCTTCGACACAGATCTGGATGACTCTAAGTCACAAACCGGATACGTGTATATTTTGAATGGTGGGGCAGTAAGCTGGTGCAGTTGCAAGAAGAGCGTCGTGGCGGGATCTACATGTGAAGCGGAGTACATGGCAGCCTCGGAGGCAGTGCATGAAGCAATTTGGGTGAAGGAGTTCATCATCGACCTAGGAGTCATACCCAATGCGTCGGGGCCGATCAAGCTCTTCTGTGACAACACTGGAGCTATTGCTCTTGCCAAGGAGCCCAGGGTTCACAAGAAGACAAGGCACATCAAGCGTCGCTTCAACTCCATTCGTGAAAATGTTCAAGATGGAGACATAGATATTTGTAAAGTACACACGGACCTGAATGTAGCAGATCCGTTGACTAAACCTCTACCTAGAGCAAAACATAATCAACACCAGAATTCCATGGGTGTTTGATTCATCACAATGTAACTAGATTATTGACTCTAGTGCAAGTGGGAGACTGCTGGAAATATGCCCTAGAGGCAATAATAAAAGCATTATTATTATATTTCCTTGTTCATGATAATTGTCTTTATTCACGCTATAATTGTGTTATCCGGAAATCGTAATACATGTGTGAATAATAGACACCAACATGTCCCTAGTAAGCCTCTAGTTGACTAGCTCGTTGATCAACAGATAGTCATGGTTTCCTGACTATGGACATTGGATGTCATTGATAACGAGATCACATCATTAGGAGAATGATGTGATGGACAAGACCCAATCCTAAACATAGCACAAGGTCGTATAGTTCGTTTGCTAGAGTTTTCCAATGTCAAGTATCTTTTCCTTAGACCATGAGATCGTGTAACTCCCGGATACCGTAGGAGTGCTTTGGGTGTACCAAACGTCACAACGTAACTGGGTGACTATAAAGGTATACTACGGGTATCTCCGAAAGTGTCTGTTGGGTTGACACGGATCAAGACTGGGATTTGTCACTCCGTATGACGGAGAGGTATCACTGGGCCCACTCGGTAATGCATCATCATAATGATCTCAAAGTGACCAAGTGTCTGGTCACGGGATCATGCATTACGGTACGAGTAAAGTGACTTGCCGGTAATGAGATTGAACGAGGTATTGGGATACCGACGATCGAATCTCGGGCAAGTAACATACCGATTGACAAAGGGAATTGTATAGGGGTTGCTTGAATCCTCGACATCGTGGTTCATTCGATGAGATCATCGAGGATCATGTGGGAGCCAACATGGGTATCCAGATCCCGCTGTTGGTTATTGACCGGAGAGTTGTCTCGGTCATGTCTACATGTCTCCCAAACCCGTAGGGTCTACACACTTAAGGTTCGGTGACGCTAGGGTTGTAGGGATATGTATATGCAGTAACCCGAATGTTTTTCGGAGTCCCGGATGAGATCCCGGACGTCACGAGGAGTTCCGGAATGGTCCGGAGGTAAAGAATTATATATAGGAAGTGCTATTTCGGGCATCGGGACAAGTTTCGGGGTCACCGGTATTGTACCGGGACCACCGGAAGGGTCCCGGGGGTCCACCGGGTGGGGCCACCTGCCCCGGGGGGCCACATAGGCTGTAGGGGGTGCGCCTTGGCCTATATGGGCCAAGGGCACAAGCCCCAAGAGGCCCATGCGCCTAGGGTTCAAGGAAGGGGAGAGTCCCAAAAGGGGAAGGCACCTCCTAGGTGCCTTGGGGAGGAGGGATTCCTCCCTTGGCCGCACCCCCCCTAGGAGATTGGATCTCCTAGGGCCGGCTCCCCCCCCCCTTGGACTCCCTATATATAGTGGGGAAAGGAGGGCCTCTCATACGACATCTTTGGTGCCTCCCTCTCCCTCTCCAACACATCCTCCTCCTCCATAGTGCTTGGCGAAGCCCTGCCGAAGTACTGCAGCTCCATCAACACCACGCCGTCGTGCTGCTGCTAGAGCCATCTTCCTCAACCTCTCCTTCCCCTTGCTGGATCAAGAAGAAGGAGATGTTACGCTGACCATACGTGTGTTGAACGCGGAGGTGCCGTCCGTTCGGCGCTAGGATCTCTGGTGATTTGGATCACGTCGAGTACGCCTTCCTCATCCCCGTTCTTTGAACGCTTCCACGCGTGATCTACAAAGGTATGTAGATGCAATCCAATCACTCGTTGCTAGATGAACTCCTAGATGGATCTTGGTGAAACCGTAGGAAAAATTTTGTTTTCTGCAACGTTCCCCAACAGAAAGTGGATCCCTCAAAATTATAAGGACAAAGGATTGGCTCAAACTTCAAGATCAAGACTCTACATTTTATATTTTAGTGATCTAAGATCACATTGAGTCCATAGGAAAAGCCAATACTATCAAGGAGGGATGAGGTGTTGCTTAATGAGCCTCTTGCTTCATGTGCTTAGTGATATGCTCCAAAACCCTCAACTACCTTTCCACATCCACATTTGACCTAACCCAAAAGTCAAACTTGGCCCCACCGATTCTTTCCATCCGGCGCCACCGAGTTTCATTTGTCATAGCCACTACGACAAACCCTAGCTATTCGGTTTCACCGATAGGGATCTCGGTCTCACCGAGATGGGATTGCAATTTCTCTGTTTCCCTTCGTAACGTTTCGGTCTAACCGAAGTGAGCGATCGGTCCCATCAAGATTGCAATGTAAACTCACTGTTTCCTTTTTGTAACATTTCGGTCTCACCGAAAAGAGCGAATTGGTCCCACCAAGTTTACCTGACCAACTCTCTGGTTAGCTTATTACCAAAATCGGTCCCACCGAATTTGTGTAATCGGTCACACCGAGATTACGTTATGCCCAAACCCTAACCATATCGGTCCTACCGAGTTGCATCTCGGTCCCACCGAAAATCCTAACGGTCACTAGGTTTGCTGAATCGGTCCGACCGAGTTTAACAATTCGGTCCCACCGAGTTTGGTAGATTGTGTGTAACGGTTAGATTTTGTGTGGAGGCTATATATACCCCTCCACCCACTCTTCATTCGTGGAGAGAGCCATCAGAACAGATCTTCACTTCCAATACACATTTTCTGAGAGAGAACCACCTACACTTGTGTTGAGCTCAAGATATTCCATTCCTACCATATGAATCTTGATCTCTAGCCTTCCCCAAAGTTGCTTTCCACTCAAATCTTCTTTCCACCAAATCAATCCTGTGAGAGAGAGTTGAGTGTTGGGGAGACTATCATTTGAAGCACAAGAGCAAGGAGTTCATCATCAAACACACCTTTGTTACTTCTTGGAGAGTGGTGTCTCCTAGATTGGCTAGGTGTCACTTGGGAGCCTCCGACAAGATTGTGGAGTTGAACCAAGGAGTTTGTAAGGGCAAGGAGATCGCCTACTTCGTGAAGATCTACCGCTAGTGAGGCAAGTCCTTCGTGGGCGACGGCCATGATGGAATAGACAAGGTTGCTTCTTCGTGGACCCTTCGTGGGTGGAGCCCTCCGTGGACTCGCGCAACCGTTACCCTCCGTGGGTTGAAGTCTCCATAAACGTGGATGTACGATAGCACCACCTATCGGAACCACGCCAAAAACATCCGTGTCTCCAATTGCGTTTGAATCTTCCAAATCCTTCCCTTTACATTCTTGCAAGTTGCGTGCTTTACTTTCCGCTTCTCATATACTCTTTTGCATGCTTGATTGAATTGTGTGTAGATTGCTTGACTTGTGCTAAGATAGCTAAAATCTGCCAAGAACTAAAATTGGGAAAAGGCTAGATTTTTATTTGGTCAAGTAGTCTAATCACCCCCCCCCTCTAGACATACTTTCTATCCTACAAGTGGTATCAGAGCATTGGTCTCCATTTGCTTTGATTTCCATAGCTTTTGGTGGTCATAGCCTTGGTTTCACAACCTAGGAGAGTATGGCGTCTAGCGAGGGAAATTATCACCGTAGAGGTCCTTACTTTGATGGTACTAATTTTGCTAGTTGGAAGCATAAGATGAAAATGCATATTCTTGGACATAACCCCGCTGTTTGGGCTATTGTGTGTGTTGGCTTGCAAGGTGACTTCTTTGATGGAAAAGAACCAAACCCTGAAGCTACCGCGGAAGAGTTGAAGATGCTGCAATACAACGCTCAGGCTTGTGATATTCTCTTCAACGGATTGTGCCCCGAAGAATTCAACAAAATCAGCCGTCTTGAGAATGCAAAGGAAATTTGGGATACTTTGATTGATATGCATGAAGGTACCAACTCCGTCAAGGAATCCAAATTGGATGTGCTTCAAAGTCAACTTGACAAGTTCAAAATGAAGGATGGTGAAGGTGTCGCTGAAATGTACTCTAGGCTTGCTCTTATCACAAATGAGATTGCCGGCTTAGGGAGTGAAGAGATGACCGATAGATTCATCATCAATAAGATCCTAAGAGCCTTGGATGGAAAATATGATAACGTGTGCACATTGATCCAAATGATGCCCAATTACAAAGATCTCAAGCCAACGGAAGTGATTGGAAGAATTGTTGCTCATGATATGTCACTTAAGGATAAAGAGGAACTTCACAACAAGTCAGGTGGTGCCTATAAAGCCTCATGTGAAGCCCCTACATCATCAAGTGAGAAACAAGACTTCAATGAAGAATTGAGCTTAATGGTGAAGAACTTCAACAAGTTCTACAAGAGTAGAAGCAAAGATAGAAGCTCCAAGTCAAGGTCCTACAATGACAAAAGATCTTCTAGTCGAGAGCGAAACTGCTACAATTGTGGAAGACCCGAACACTATTCCAATGAGTGTACGGCTCCCTACAAGAGAAGAGAAGACTCTCCCAAGAGAAGAAGTAGAAGAGAAGAATCACCATCAAGAGAAAGAAGGAGTAGAGATGATCGTTATGAACGAAGACACTCTCGGAGAAGCAAGGATTCGGAAAGAAAGGACAAGTCATCAAGGAGCTACACAAAATGAAGACATCAAGCTCATGTTGGTGAATGGGTATTCGGCTTCGACTCCGACAACCACTCCGAGAGAAGCTATCACTCCGATTCCTAATATACTCAAGATGAAGGTGTTGCCGGTCTAGCACTTGTGTCAACCAACTTCTACGACATATTTGACTCACCAAATGAAGGAGTTGGAACATGCTTCATGGCTAAAGGCCCAAAGGTATCACATCCCGAGTATGTTGATTTCAATAGTGATGAAGATGACTTGTTAGGTGATGATGATTTACTTGTTGACAACTCTAGTGATGAATACTATGATGAAACGTCAATTAATCATGCTAATCAAGATAAAACGAATGACAATGATAAGGAGAAGATTGAGTCTCTAACTAAAGAACTAAACACTCTTAAGTTAGCTCATGAAACTATCTTAGGAGATCATCGAGAACTTTTAAGGACACATGAGAAATTACGCTTTGAAAAGCTCAACCTCAAGCAAGAGCATGAGTTCTTAAAAGAAATCAATGATGATCTTCGTAAGAAAAGTTCTTCCTACATTTCCAAGCGTTTACTCTTATCCACTTACATGCCTCAAGTCAAATCTAGTAACAAGAACAAGAAAGATTCTTCCTCTAGTAGTAACAATGATCATGTTAAATCCAATATTGTTGCTTCTAGTAGTTCTCTTGATTCCACTAATGATTCTCTTAGCCAAGTTACACATGAGCAAGAAAATAGCCTATGGAAGGGAATCATAGAGAAAGGAGTTTACAAGAGCCTTGCCGGAAGTAAGCAATTCGAGGAAATTGTACGCAAGAAAGGAAGGCACCGGAAGAATCGAGGTGTTGGTTTTGAACGAAAGTTCAATGCCAATGGAGTTGAGTGGGAAGAAGATCAATACCTCAAGACAAAGTTTGTTCCCCAACAAGAGAAGTATGATCCTACTTCTTTCAAAGGGACACAAGCTCAAGATGATCTTCCACCACAAGACCACAAGCAAAAAGGCAAGGAGAAGCTTCAAGAGGAAATTGATGCATTTGAAGAAGCTCCTAAGGCCTTGGTCAAGTGGATTCCCAAGACTACATCAAGTTCCACTTCATCAAGTACGACTACAACTCCGAGGATTCCCATCAAGATGGTGTGGATCCAAAAGAAGAAGAACTAGAGAGTTCTTGAGGGTGACTCCGCCAACATACTTCACTCTTATCATTTTGGCAAGAACAAGTGCAATCAACTTCCACATCTTGCACTAGTTAAAGGAGTCATAAACCCTCTTGTTAGTAAGTCAAGGGACAAGGAAACCTAAAAGCTTTCATGGACATCATCTTGTGTGTGCATCACTCTATGTCTATGGATATCCCTGTTTGTTCCTTGTGGGACTAACCCATATAGGTATTGAAAGTGCAATTCACTACAATGGATAGCTCCAATTGATCTACATCAACATTGAGCATCCACATCTTCAACATCTACATGAAGTCATCATCGACAAAACCCAAGGTTAGTTCATCCCTCTTAGGGGGGATATCACATCTAGGGGGAGCTTTACTCTAAGACTTGAGCTAAAGCAACTCTAATGATGTGAACACAACAATGCTTTATGTAAAAGTGGTAACCCCACTTGTGCTTAAACGATGAGTATGACCTATGATCAAATGTTCTCATTTGACTCCTAAGTAAATATACTCATATATAGATGACCTAGTCATCGCCAATTGCTTGATAGATGCTAGAATTGGTTGTGCATGTTTTGCCACATCTTTCAATTGCCATTTTATTGTGTGAGCATGTTGGTTGCATATTTTACTCATTCGAGGACATCCACTTGTTGTTTTGATTGATTGGTTTTATTTTCTCTTGCCAAGTGGATGGACAAGAATGCCTAAGAACCCTCTCTAGCTATTGAGAATCAAAGAGAGAGAAGAAGCCATCTAGCTAATAACTATGGACCCGAAGTTCTGTGGTAAACTACTCATGCTTAATTGGAGAGGTATTGTGTTGATGTAGAAGCCCTCCATGATCGAATCCCCATCCGGCAGGATGGCGGAAAAGGTCCCTACATGGGATCTCACGGATACAGAAGGTTGCGGAAGTGGAAAATGGTTTCATGGCTCTCCTGGATGTTTTCAGGGTATAAGAGTATATATAGGCGAAGGAACTAGGTCAGGGGAGCCACGAGGGGCCCACGAGGGTGCTGGGCACGCCCTCCTGCCTCGTGGCTTCCTCGTTGCGTCTCCGAATTCATCTCCAAGTCTTCTGGTTTGCTTTCGGTCCAAGAAAGATCATCGCGAAGGTTTTATTTCGTTTGGCCTCCGTTTGGTATTCCTTTTCTGCAAAACTCTTAAATAAGCATAAAAAACAGGAACTGACACTGGGTCCTCGGTTAATAGGTTAGTCCCAAAAATAATATAAAATAGCATATAAATGCCCATTAAACATCCAAAGCAGATAATATAATAGCATGGAATAATCAGAAATTATAGATACGTTGGAGACGTATCAATACGTCCATTTTGCATCATGTTTTCCTACTGTTACTCATAGTGTTTTTATGCATTATAACACTTTATGGAGCAATTCTAATGCCTTTTCTATGATAATATGCAAGGTTTACACGAAGTGGGAGAATGTCGGCAGCTGGAATTCTGGACCTGAAAAAGCTATGTCAGACATATATACCTATTCCGCACATCTCCAAATGAGCTGAAATTTCACGGAGAATTATTTTTGAATATATAAAAAATACTGGAATAAAGAACTACCAGAGGGGGTCATCCAGGCGCCCACAAACCACCGGGGCGTGCCTCCCCCTCTAGCGCACCCTAGTGGGTAGTGGGGGCCATGGCCCACCTCCGGTGCCTATCTTCTGGTACACAAGGTCTTTTGACCTAGAAAAAAATAAGGATAGGACTTTCGGGATGAGCGATGCCGTCTCGAGGCGAAACTGGGGCAGGAGCACTTTTGCCCTCCGGGGGAACTTCCCTCCAGGAGGGGAAAATCGAAGCCATCGTCATCACCAACAACCCTCTAATCTTTGGAGGTCAATCTTCAACAACATCTTCAACAGCACCATCTCATCTCAAACCCTAGTTCATCTCTTGTGTTCAGTCTTTGTATCAAAACCTCAGATTAGTACCTATGGGTGACTAGTAGTGTTGATTATATCTTGTAGTTGATGCTAGCCGGTTTATTTGGTGGAACATTACATGTTCAGCTCCATTATGATATTTATTACTCATCTGATCTTGAGCATGAATATGTTGTGTGAGTAGTTACTTTTGTTCTTGAGCATGAATATGTTGATTTTTATTACAAATTATCTTGCAATCAAACTACCTATTACACGGCTATTCGAATAGATTACTTCCCTGTAGGGGTGCACCGCATTACCCAACACGCTCTATTACTCTGGCCGGACACACTTTCCTGGGTAATGCCCGGCCTCGGAAGGTCAACATGTCGTAGTTCTACCTAGGCTCAAAACAGAGGCCAACATGTCGGTCTACATCCTTAGTGAGTAGTAGCTGCAGGCGGGGCGGCCAAGGGCAGCAGTAGACGGGTGCGGTCATCGAGCGGGATGTGCAGTGGGCAAAGAGGCAACGCGGGCGCAGTGGCTGGACGGCGGGAGTGGGCTGCAGCACCCAGAGTGGCGGTCGTGCATGAAGGCAGGCACGGTGGCAGGTTGTGGTGCAGGTAGCAACTGCAGGAGCAGCGGCAGCAGGTAGAAGCAGGGGAGCGTGGAGGCAGTTGCGTGTGGGGGGCCAACGAGGCGCGGGCGTGGCGGACGAGCAGGCAACGGCAGGGCGGAGGCGAGGTCAGACGTGAGCGGCGCAGCAACTGTGGCAGCAGCGCATGCATAGCGGGGTGAGGCGCCGGATGGACGTGCGCGCGGGGGCGCGAGCAGGGGCGTGCAGGCTCGCGCGCAGCACACGGCCACGGGCGCTTCCGACGAGCGCGGGGCCTGGGCGTGGCCACGGTGAGCATCGACCACGTTGAAGCGGCGGCAGAACGGAGGGGTTGGGTAGGACAGGAGCTCACAACGGCGCAGGGAAGAGGGGGCGGCGAGGCTCGAGGAGGCCGATCGAGGCGGGACGGTGACGACGGTCGCCGCGGGGGATGACGGCGGGAGGCGACATGAGGCACTCGGGCCCACTCGAGACAAAGAGAAGGGGCTTGAGGAGAAGGGGGAGTGGGTGGACTAGGGTTTCGGGGGCAGCTCCGAGGGCGGCTTTGTAGGTGCAGGGGGCAGGCGGATGGCCGCCACGGCGACTGCCGCGGCCGTGGCGGTCAACGGGGGTGGCCACGAGCCCCCGATGAACAGAGGTGGAGGGGGGGGCGCTGGTGGGTTGGCCCTTGTAGCTAATCGGGCCAAGTGGCCCGGGGTTTCCGTTTTTCTTTATTTTCTTTTTTTCTTTCTTTATTTTCTTTTTATTCATTTTCTGTTTTCCTTTTATTTTAATTGTATTTAGTTTTATAAAAATACAAAACCAACTCCTAAATTAGTATTTTAATTTATTCTACTACCACAAAAGGTTTGGTGCACAAATAAAATAGTTTGCAAATTTTTGTAATTTAAAAGGCATTTAAATTATTGTTTTATCCCATGTTTCAATTATTTTAGGGTGCTGAAAGACTTTATAACATGTTGGTTTCTTCACTATAATTATCTATGGATTATTTTTCACATTATTCACATTTTAGTTTGTCATTGGAGAACTTTATTTTTTTGACTTTAATTTAGATTTGAATTTGATTTGTGTTTAAATCAAGGTGAGGTTTACCAACAGTAATTGTGATGACATGGCATCATTACCATGGTATTACTGTAGCTTAATTATCGGGGTGTTACAATCTGTAACTCCTGGTTTTACCTTCTCAAGGACTAGTTGATCTGGCTCATGTACTCCGGAAGTGAACAGAGATTTGAAGTACTCTATCACTTGCAAAGTTGCAATCTGTGCATCAATCCAATTACCCACAGCCCCCTGTAGACATTTTATAAAATTTCTCTTACGTCGTCCAGTAGCTACGCGATGGAAGAAATCAGAGTTCTGATCCCCCATTGTAAGCCAGTCAGTGTGCCCTCTCTAAAGCCAATATATCTCATCCTGCCCGAGCAAATTCATAATCTGGAGGTGCAGTTCATGTTGACATGCCACCGCCTCATCTGTCAGCGGTCCAACCATCACTTCATTCAACTTTTTTAGTACCTCCTTGTCCTACTGGTGAAGCGCGGTGTGCACATCAGACGTGATCTCCGCCAGAGATGCTACACCTTGTGATTTCCGCAAATCCCATGTTGTTTGAACTATTGTTTGTACGTCCTCGTCAGCTAACCACTTTGCCTCAAACTTTCAAGGCCCGCAGGGTCCCCTCGGTTGCACTCGACTCTGGAGCCCAATGTCTATTACGATCGGTCTCTGGTCAGATTTGTCGAACTGATGATTGGATAACCATGGAAATTGGTCTGCCAATGCACTGTTACCTACCACTCGGTCCAGATTTTCACGTATACGCTCCCTTCTCCATGTGAACAACTCTCCATTATATCCCAAATCATCCAAGTTGCAGTCGCCGTACCTCCTTGTCCTACTGGTGAAAGAGTCAGAGTAGCAAAATCAAGCGGCAAAAGCGAGTTCACGTATGTAGTAGTCTGTCTGCTCTTACACGTGGCTCAAGGGAGGAGGCATGCAGGATTCTTCACGTGAAGGAAGCACTCCATCGATTCACTGGCACGTACACTGCAGTCCGCAGGCGGAGGCGCTGATCAATCGATCGAGTTAACACATGGGGAACATCTCAGACGAGAGAATTATGGCGACAACCAGCGCGACAGAGTACGCAACGGATTTGGGTTCAAGCGACGGCAGCCGAACCTAGCTCTGATGCAAATGTTAGAAAATTTAGGGTTTGCGGTCTACCCCCTAATTCCTCTGCGCTTATCCGTGGTGCCGCTCACAATTCGTATCTTTGAGGCTAGGGGGTAGACACCTTCTTATCCTGTCTTTCCAAAGAGTCCACCTCTTATACAGATAAGATTCCTAGTCGTTAGAACTAGTTTCCGGGATAGAGTCCAGATCAAATTACCAACCATGATCATATTTGTCTGTTAACGGATTCTACCCGTTATGTCCCTATAACACTCGCTTGTGAGCAACACGCCATAATAGAGTGTAAATTCCTCTAATTACGTAGATCAATGTTAGGGCTGTAATCTAACTATACGATCTAGCTCCTTCCAATTATCAATGTACCGGATAGTCTTTCCAATATAAATAGTATATTGTATTCCACTAATAATTGACCAACTTCCTTAAGCATATAGTATTACTTAAGTAGTACATTCCAACAAGTACGAATTCACATGTAAAGCAATTCCATGTAGAAGTACATGTATAATTCCATAATAAGGTATTTCAAATATTGACAATTTCAAGCAGAGGCGGAGCCAGGATTTCACGAAGACTAGGGCTAAAACAAAACGACTATAAATAATGTTAAATACCACTACCTAAAAAAACACCTCAAAAAAATTTAAACACCGCACATATTGAATTTCTGTTTTTTTCTGTTAACAAGTAAAAATTAAACAAATGACCAACGTAATTCAGTTTAACCGCACCAACTCATTGATTTTGGCATATACAAAGGAACTAGGGGGAAAATTAGTTCATACGAGAATAAGAAATTGCCTAATTTATGAGTCCAAGCGGTAGTGAAGATGGAGCAGAACGGGAGTAGAAGATGGATCTGGGTGCTCCTATGATGCGAGATGATCTGGCGAGTTGCAGGTCCGGACGTTCGATCTGTCGAGCGGAAACGAGTGGGGGCGGCGCAGCATGGGAACGAAGGAGTTTTTCTGATTGACCACATCATGAGGTGGAAAAACGATAGGAATTGCCCTAAAAAAGGAAAAAAAAACTAGCGATTGGCATGCGTCGTGGGAGCTTAATTTGGCTAATCAGTTGAGCGGGCTGAGGCATGGGGCTGGGGATGGGTTACCACGCCTATGGCTGGGCCTCTATAAGGCCACAAATCTGATAAAAAATGCTATTAGATGTATAGCACTACTTGGGCCACGCCTGGGGCTATAACCCCAGCTGCCCCAGGCCCAATTCCATCCATGATTCCAAGTAAATTGAATATAGTTGCAGGGCACGTAATTCTAACACACTACTGAACGCATGCATAGATCGTTGAGGTCTTGTAGCTTCCTTCTCAAGAGCACTGATAAAATCATTAAAATCACCAGCCATAAGCCAAGGCAGGCATATCATCGCGTGTAGTTGCCTAACATAGTCCCATGCAAGGTGTTTCTTGTCGCCACTTGGTTCACCATAATCTCCAGTAAAGCGCCATCCCACTTCACTGGTTTCTTTTATAAGGATGTCAATGAAGTTCATGTGCACCTCTATTTGAGTTCTCCTTCCTGCACTTTTTTTGAACTAATATTAGTTCAAGTGCAATCTATATCTATTTTAAAAAATGAATTCAAAATTTAATTATAAATTTCATTCGAAATTTTCTCAAAATTTCTTGGTAACCATGATAACCACGTTTACCAATTTCCCTCGATAAAAATGCCCCATTCGGTAACCAAAACAGTGCTGCAACCAAAACTTGGGATGGTCAGGCACTTGACAGTTGACACCCATCTATTGCCCGATGGACAGCAAGGTCATTCGTCAAATCCCCATTAGTCATGTGCTGATGTGCACCAGCAAGAGTTTTGGACGTTACAACCAGTGCTATCTGAAGTTGAAATATCCCTGGTAGTTTACATATATAGGTAACGAACTTCCAATGACACCATGAATTACACCAGTAAATTATGTTCAGATGGCACGCACACGTAGACTCAGCGACCATCATAAACCTCCAAATTATGCTTGCTCAAAAACGCACACAAGCATTTGTACATATCAAAGGAAAAAAATGCAAACACGTGCATGAAACCACAAGGTACACGAAAACTTCTGCTCTACCGGTTTCTCTCATGATCATGTATTCTCTCATGCATGAACAACTAGCTCTATACCTCCCTTAACTATATTTTGGGCCATCGTTAAGCGAACCTGATCGCTAGACATACAAGAAAACTAAGAAAAAGAAGCAATAAAGACTCGCATGTAACAAAATACTCCCTCCATTCTTAAATATAAGTCTTTTTAGAGATTTCACCATGGACTACATACAGAGCAAAATGAGTGAACCTACACTCTTAAGTATGTCTATATACATCCGTATGTAGTTTGTAATGGAATCTCTAAAAAGACATATATTTAAAAACAGAAGGAGTATATAAAAAAAATACAAGGAGTTAAAAGAACCCGTCTAGTAAACATAACTACCTCACCATTGGCCTTCCTTAAAAACCATTGCTTCTTTTTCTCTCAATTAAAAAAGCAACAAAGGTACATGCACGGGCTTCACGACGAGATTATTTAACAAGCCAAGCAAGCAAGCTAGGCATGGACACGTGCATAAGAGTAGCTCAAGGCAACCAAACATGCATGCTCAAGAATATCATCCAGTCTCGATAATACATCGCAGGATGCCCATTAATTAGGACATCATAACACACAGCAGGAAGCATATATTATAGCACTATGGTCCAACTTCACAGCTGATAGCATCACACACAAGCTCGCCCGCCGTGACTCACTCTTCAGTGCGCATCTTGTTGAGTTTCTCCACAAGCTTCACGTCCATCTCCGAACTGAGGACGACGTCCATCTCTAGCATGTCATCCACGTGGCAGGTTCCGTCATGGGTGATATCGTGCGGGATGTATTTGGCGTCATCTGGATACACAATTTTCCTTGCGGTAAGCACGCCAGAGTAGCAACGACCTATCAACAAAATAAAACCCGATCATACATGGTTCAGTGAGACTACTACAACACACGATAATAAAAAGCCAATCAGCCGTGCCACAGAGAAACTAGAGGGGGCTTACCTGCATACTCATAGGGTAGAGGGCAGCAGGTCTCTAGCCTTGGCCCACCTGAGAACAAAAACTCGGCGAAGAATAGTGTCCTCTCAAGCTGCAATTCAGAAGTGGCAGTGAAGTTCACGCGGTAGCACATCTTACCCGAGGGGGGGCAGCTTTGGTTGATTTTCTCCACGCCACAGATAATATCAAGTTTATACTGTGGTTCCTACAACAAGCAAGCAAGTCAAGTAAGAGAGTAGGCCAAATGAAGGCAATTAAAGCAAATCTACATAGCTGCCAAGGATACCTACCCAAAAATGCTGGGTCGTGTAATCCTTAGCACCTGTTCAATCTTTGGACGGAACCAGCTCCTCCCCTCCTCATACTGTGATCTCATGCTAGACACCAACCTCCGATACTCTGGAAAAAGTTCAGGATCTTGCACAATGCGGCCAGTTTTAGCAGCCGTGTTTCTGTGCCACACACGCCTAAGAAGAACTGTCATGTCATCAAGGCGCAACACAGTACGGCCAGTTCGAGCCTCGGTCATAAAGGAGAGCAGCGCGCTTCGCTCATCGGGCATACGCAGCAGCAGCATGTGCAGTTCACCCAGCTGAAGCGGTAGAGGGTGTCCAGCGGCCTTGGCAGCTTCATGGAAGGGGTTCTTCTTTTCAAGCATCTCTGGCGATAATGGCAACATGTCAACGATGTCACATCTTGCACCGCAGAGCAACTCCAGAGCACAAGCCTTTGTTGAGAACTGGGGGCCGGCTAATGCGGCGAGCTCCATAAGGCCCTTGAGGGAGTGGACCTGTGTGCGGAGAAGAGATAGGGGGTCCAGTATGTCATTGTATTGCTCAATCTTGCTGCGATCAGACTCTGAGAGAGGGCAGCCTTGGCTGTTGTACCAGATGGAGTTGACGATAATGTTGGAGACAGGGTCCATGGAGCCGTAGCAGTGGCCCGCCATGAGGAAGCCGCGCATGAGCGAGCCGGATGGCGTGGGCAGCAGCTTGAGCGCCTTGATGCAGAAGTTGTGAATCATACCGTGGAGGCGCATCTTTAGAGTTTGCAGGTAATCGCAGGCATCACTGCTGCACGGGGTCGTCTTCAAATATTGTTCCAGACCATCTGCTCTTCCCAGGCAACGTTGCAGCTTGTCAGGCAGTCCGCACTGCAGCGACGAGATGGGTTTTCCGTCCCAGCAGAGGGCTGTGGAGGTGATCCTGGTGTCCTCTGTAGTGGCGGGGGCGGTCGAGCACACGGCGTCGAGGTTCTTACGGACATGGAGAATCGGCCCTTTTCTGGTATTGATTATGGTGGCAACACAGGGCGGGCTCATAATCATGCGCAATATGGGGTCGATTGCTCCGACATCATCAACCTTGAGAGGGGTATCTGCTGTTGAAAAGAGTAGCTTCTCCAGAAGGTGAAAGTCGTCCTCTTTGAGCCGGGATGACATGAGCTTAGTCAAAACGCCAGGGGAAGGGTGACCGGCCATGGTGGCCGCCCACTGCAGGGCGGCCTGCGTCCTATCGGATTCAGGGTCCAGTAGCGCTTCTTCACCCTCCACATACAGATCGTGTTGGACGAGCATGACGGCGAGGCTGAGATTGGCGTCAGCCCAGTAGAGGTAGCGGGCGGCCTGTTCCTTTTCGAGGCATCCAAAGTATACCATGAGGAAGGCCAGGAGACTTTGGCAGGACCTGTTTGCAATTTCGTGCCACTGCCAGGCGTTGCGCACTTGTCTTTTGGACCTCTTTGAGGCGGGTGGAGAGGTGGAGGCGGCTGCGGCGGCGCCTTCAGGAAGGAGGGCGAGGGTGTTGAGGATGATGATAGAGACGGGGTCGAGGAGACCGAGGCAGGAGCCGGCGGTGGCGAGGAGGTCGTGGAGGCCCGGAACTCTCCCGCAGGGCAGCCGGTCGAACGCCTGGTCGTAGAAGCCGACGATGAGCTCGTAGACGGCGTTTTCCAGGTCGAGGGGGAGATGAGGCGCGTCCTCAGCGCGGCAGTTGAGGCTGTGCACGCAAGACACCAGCCCCCTCCTAGTCCTCCCAAGGGGAACAGAGCCAGACGCCATATTATCAGCGGCAGCGATCTGCGAGCAGAGACGGCGGGCGGGTCGGGCGCTGCTGAAATTGCTTCTGGAGAGAGACGTACGCGCCGGTCCAGCTCCGGGGGTTTATATGGCCTCGATCCATCGATCGTCTTACCGATCCGTGCCATATTCGATTCGGTTACCAAACCGACCCGGTCCTAGGCTAGCTGGTTGATTCCTTCCGCGCGTCGAGCCAGCAAGGAAGGGAAGGATCGTCAGTTCCTTTCCTTCCCCGGGAATCATCTTTTTTTTTCTTTTTTCCTTTTTCTCAGCGACGACTCGCAGCAAAACTTTTATCTTTTTTCCATCTCCACGATCGAATCGAATCGATCGCCTTCACTTACCTTACCATGCCGGCGAGACGAGCCCTCTCGTCGCGCCGTACGTTCCCAGGCCGCCAACTCGCCATCCGTCCGTGAGGACCTCGCCTCCTTCATCTCCGGTCGGTAATTGCACCCGCCGTCGCCGTCGTTGACTCCCCGCCCAATTCCTCCTCTCCCGCTCCACCTCACTAATCAATCGCTTCTCGTCGCCGCCGACAACCACAAACAACACGCCGCCGCCTCAATCAATCGAGCTCACAAACTAGTAAGTATTCACTCCAAGCACAAAGGTCCTCTTTTTTTCCAACGCGAGCAACAAACCAAGTCGCAAGGCCATACCCCATACATTTAAAAAAAGGAGGATATACCCTGGCCTCTGCATCGGAAAGATACATGTGGCCATACCCCATACATGAGCGTCATTCCTCAGCTCCCGGGCCGCAAGGATGGAGCTGCTATCCTCCCGTGGTCGCGCCGGGCAAAAATCGTCCTCCGCACACCGGCCGCGACGATCCAACTTCTCTTCCCCCACCCCCTTTCGACCTCCGCGCCTCCCGACCACTCCTCCTTCCCTTCCGGCCAATGCCGCTGCCGCCGACATGCCATCATCCATTCCGGCAACTCAGATCAAACACCCAATCTCGTTAAGCGTGTTACTTTGAAATAACCGCGGACAACGACCAGGGACCAGGCACACCTCTCTCTTAGGTGGTCTCAACCTGCCTTGTTGTTCTGCCCCAAAGAATCACTCAGGGGGCCGTCGGGATAAATGCCTTTCTACCCCCAGTCCGTGAATCACTCGCGGGTACTCTACGAGCCGACCCGACTTTAGTCACAACATGTATCATGTATAGTATGTATATATATACCGGTGATCACCTCCCGAAGGGATCACGTCCCAATAGTATAGCATGGCAGACGGACAAGAATATAGGGCCACTGATAGAATACTAGCATACCTATACTAAGAATTAGGATAACATGTAAAAGTATCAGCAACAGTAGCGAGGACAGGATATGCGGTAGTATAGGATCAAACGATAAGACAGTAACTGTCACACCCTGATTTTCATGCCACAACACTTAAGCTAATAAATCATGATAAAGTGTGGTTTGACAAAAACTTTTGCATTATTTGGCTTTTATTTGGAGTTGGTTTTCTCTCTGTGTTTTTCTAGTGCTCTTTAAAGTCAACACAACTCCACCTTCTATACTTCATCTCCCTACCCCAAACTTCTTCCCAATGATCATGCCATGTGTATAGAGCAATATAGTATTTTCTTACAAAAATAATTTGGCCAAAAAGTATTTTCAAAAATTAGTTTTCCAAAAACCCCTGAATTGAGGATTGCACTGCAAGTACTTGATTTAGGGTATGAAAAATATTTCAAAGAGTATATTTGAAACCTATTGGATATAGGACTCCCATAACCCACAAAAATATAATTTTAGAAGTTATTTTCCTATTTTATTTAAAGGCTTTTTCTTTAGGCCAGAAATGGTCTTTAATAGGTTAAAATCATTTTAATGCTTTAAAAATATTTTGGAAAAATTAGGGAGACTCAATGGACATATATTTTCCATATATATGAGTTTCAACATATGGTCATGATCAAAATATTGGACAAAACCATCCAGAACCATTTCAGCTCATTTCAAATATTTGAAATATTTATATAAGAAATATTTTCAAATAAATCCAGGAAAATTCTATCATGTCACATATCACTAGTAGAAAACAGGGCTTTGGTCCAGGCCGGGTCAGCCCATTAGTCCCGTTTCAGTGTAGAACCGGGACCAATGCCCCGGGACCAATATGGGCATTGGTCCCGGTTCGGGAGCCCAGGGGGCCGGCCGGGCCACGTGGGCCATTGGTCCCGGTTCGTCTGGACCTTTTGGTCCCGGTTGGTGGGACGAACCGGGACCAATGGGCCTTGCTCCTGGCCCACCACCATTGGTCCCGGTTGGTGGCTTGAACCGGGACCAAAGGCTCCCCTTTAGTCCCGGTTCATGCCACCGACCGGGACCAATGAGGTGCCTATATATACCCCCTCGCGCAAGAGCAGAGCACAGTGCTCTGTTTTTTCTGTCCGAGGGGGAGAGGGCTTTGTGGTGCTCTAGCTCACCTCCTATGCACATGAGGTGTTCGATGGAATGCCCGAGCCACACTACTTAAGCTTTCTCCTCTCGAAGCTCGACCTCCAAGCTCCAATTTCCTCGAGATTTGTCTAGATTTAGCGGTCCGTCACGCCCCATCCCCGTCTTCACCGCCGTCGATCACCCGCGCCGATCTCATCACCGACACCACCGTGGTGAGCCTCTTGTTCTTATCTTCTTTCTGAAAGGAAACATATTCTTACTTGTATGTTTAGATAGATACTTGTATCATTTTCTTACATTTATTATTGCATCTTATATAGTGCGATGGTTTTGGTATCCGCCCCCGTCGGCCCTCGTCCTGTCTATGATTCGGATTTGGTATGTATATTATCTTTATAACTATTGGTTCATTTATTGTTTATGAAAATTATGCCGACCAACGTGACATAGATTTTATTTATCTAGGATGTATGTGAATCGGAAATGCCAACCGACCCTATTGTCGAGAGGTTAAATTTAGTTGAAGAAGAAAACAATTTGTTGAAGGAAAAAATAAAAAAATTGAGGAGGAGAAGATGATATTGGAGTTGCATGTTGCGGATGTCGTCGATGATCACAAGATCAAGATGGATGCAATGCGCTTGAAGATTAGAAAGATTAGAAAATATGCCATTCATACCGAGGCTTGGTATCATTATGCCGTTGGATCAATTGTTACCTTGGTTGCGATTATGATCGCATTTGTTTTCGCATTGAAATGTTTTACATAGTTTCAATGTATGGTTTAATTAATTAGATGCTCTGGAGAGCTATATATTGTTAGATGAGAACTATGTATGCACTTTGGTTTTAATGTGATGATGAACTTCTATTAATTTGGACACTTAATTATATATAATGCACGCAGATGAACCGGCAATGGATGTACGGTGACAGACACACCCGCGAGTACATTAAGGGCGTGCATGAGTTTCTCGATGCGGCTGAGGCAAACAAGCAGAATGGTTTTATGTGTTGTCCATGCACTGAATGTGGGAATACGAGGTCTTACTCTAACCGGAAAATCCTTCACTCCCACCTGCTTTACAAGGGTTTCATGCCACACTATAATGTTTGGACGAGGCACGGAGAAATAGGGGTTATGATGGAAGACGGCGAAGAAGAAGAGTACGATGACAACTATGTGCCCCTTGAATACGGTGATGCTGCAATGGGGGGAGCTGGTGAAGATCAAGAGGAACCAGACGATGTGCCCAATGATGCTGCCACGGGTGAAACTGCTGAAGATCAAGAGGAACCAGACGATGTGCCCGATGATGATGATCTCCGCCGGGTCATTGTCGATGCAAGGACGCAATGCATTAGTCAAAAGGAGAAGCTGAAGTTCGATCGCATGTTAGAGGATCACAAAAAAGGGTTATACCCCAATTGCGAAGATGGCAACACAAAGCTCGGTACCGTACTGAAATTGCTGCAGTGGAAGGCAGAGAATGCTGTGGCTGACAAAGGATTTGAGAAGCTACTGAAAATATTGAAGAAGAAGCTTCCAAAGGATAACGAATTGCCCGACAGTACATACGCAGCAAAGAAGGTCGTATGCCCTCTAGGATTGGAGGTGGAGAAGATACATGCATGCCCTAATGACTGCATCCTCTACCGCGGTGCATACAAGGATCTGAACGCATGCCGGTATGCGGTGCATTGCGGTATAAGATCAGACGAGATGACCCTGGTGATGTTGATGGCGAGCCCCTCAGGAAGAGGGTTCTTACGAAGGTGATGTGGTATGCTCCTATAATACCACGGTTGAAATGTCTGTTCAGAAACGAAGAGCATGCCAAGTTGATGCAATGGCACAGTGAGAACCGAAAGAAAGATGGGAAGTTGAGAGCACCCGCTGATGGGTCGCAGTGGAGAAAAATCAAGAGAAAGTACTGGGATGAGTTTGCAAAGGACCCAAGGAATGTATGGTTTGCTTTAAGCACGGATGGCATTAATCCTTTCGGGGAGCAGAGCAGCAATCACAGCACCTGGCCCGTGACTTTATGTATGTACAACCTTCCTCCTTGGATGTGCATGAAGCGGAAGTTCATTATGATGCCAGTTCTCATCCAAGGCCCTAAGCAACCCGGCAACGAAATTGATGTGTACCTAAGGCCATTAGTTGAAGAACTTTTACAGTTGTGGAATGGAAACGGTGTACGTACGTGGGATGAGCACAGACAGGAGGAATTTAACCTTAAGGCGTTGCTGTTCGTGACCATCAACGATTGGCCCGCTCTCAGTAACCTTTCAGGACAGACAAACTAAGGATACCATGCATGCACGCACTGTTTAGATGACACTGAAAATATATACCTGGACAAATGCAGGAAGAATGTGTACCTGGGCCATCGTCGATTTCTTCCGACCAACCATCAATGTCGAAAGAAAGGCAAGCATTTCAAAGGCGAGGTAGATCACCGGAAGAAGCCCGCCATGCGCACCGGTGATCACGTGCTTGCTATGGTCAATGATTTACACTACGTAATCTTTGGAAAGGGTCCCGGTGGACTAGCTGTTCCGAATGACGCTGAGGGACACGCACCCATGTGGAAGAAGAAATCTATATTTTGGGACCTACCCTACTGGAAAGACCTAGAGGTCCGCTCCTCAATCGACGTGATACACGTGACGAAGAACCTTTGCGTGAACCTGCTAGGCTTCTTGGGCGTGTATGGGAAGACAAAAGATACACCTGAGGCACGGAGGACCTGCAACGTTTGCACGAAAACGACGGCATGCCTCCGAAGCAGTATAAAGGTACCATCCCAACTTTCAACTTTTTCAGAGTTCATTTGAAATGCTTTCATGTCTTATGGTTCGAAACTTTGATACTTCGAAAGTGATTGTCCATTTTGTACACAAAGTGCATCTAGTTTTTGTCGTAACCCTCTCTACTTTTTGGAACATGCTATGTGGGTGAAATGATGATACCATGCCAACTTTCAACCTTTTCAGAGTTCATTTTGAAAAGCTTTCCAATTTCAGAGTCATTTAGCTCAAAGAATGAATTAATAGCAAACAGAATGAACTACAAAGCTTTTATAAAAATAAAAACAATTAATTAAAATATTATGTTATGATCAACTAAAATAAAACTATAATATTCTTCAATAGCAAAAAGAATATAATTTTTGTGACCTAAAATCAAACTATAAGTATTTAATTGTAAGTATAAATAAAAAATAAATAGCAAAGAAGAAAAAAATTCTATTTTTATAGTAAAGTTATTCATAAACTAGTGATTCACACAAATTTTAAAAAATTCAAATTTTAACTATTCAAAATTTTAAAACTAATGGCACTAACAGAAAGTTTATAATTTTTGTGACCTAAAATCAAAAAGAAATAACTAAAAAACTATAAGTATTTAGTTGTAAGTATAAATAAAAAATAAATAGAAAAAATTCTATTTTTATAGTAAAGTTATTCATAAACTAGTGATTCACACAAATTTTTAAAAGTTCAAATTTAAACTATTCAAAATTTAAAACTAATGGCACTAACAGAAAGTTTATAATTTTTGTGACCTAAAAGCAAAAAGAAATCACTAAAAAATTGTAAGTATTTAGTTTTAAGTAGAAATAAAAAAAATAAAAAACCAAAAAAATGTAGAAATAAAAAAGAAAAAACCAAAAAAATGCCTCCTACTGGGCCTCCACGGCCTGAATACGACTAGAAACCCTACATGGGCCAGGATTCAGCCCGCAGAAGGCCCAATAGGCCCACAGGCAGTAGCAAGTTTAGGCCCGAAAGCCTGCATTAGAGAGGAGCTCGAATGGGGAGGCACACTAGCGCTTATAAACAAGTGCCGGCGCCCTTCAGCTAGCGATGTGGGACTAAACTTTTGGGCGCGGGGCAGCACAAGGCCATTGGTCCCGGTTGGTGGCACCAACCGGGACTAAAGGGGGCATTGGTCACGGTTCGTGGCACCAACCGTGACCAATGCCAACCTTTAGTCCCGGTTGGTTCCACCAACCGGGTCCAAAGGCCGCCGCTTCCCGCCCTTTGGGCTACTGAAAATTGGCCTTTAGTCCCGGTTCGTGGCACCAACCGGGACCAAAGGGGGGCATTGGTCACGGTTCGTGCCACGAACCGGGACCATTGCTCTGGCTATATATACAACACTTGGGAAATTTCCGCCAACTGCTCCCATTCCTCATCGTCGACGCCGGCAGGCTGCCCCTCTCGCGTTGTCGCCGCCACCGAGCCCTGCCCCTCATCGTCGCCTCCGCCACCGCCGAGCCCTGCCCCGACGCCGTCAGGCTGCTCCACTTCGCCGTCCTCGCCGCCGCCGCCGAGCCCTACCCCGACGCCTTCCCGGCCCGCTCCCACTGTGAGCCGCCGTGTCGTTCCCCTCCTCTCCTCCTCTCCCCCCCCCCCGCCGCGCCCTGCCATCGCCGCCAGCCGTGCTCTCTTGCCGCACCCCGACGCCGCTGCCCGCCGTGCTCTGCCCCGACAACGGCGCCTGACCGTACGTGCTCCGCTTGCCGCGCCGCCGCTGGTTCGCCGCCGCCGCCCGTCGTGTTCTGCCTCGACGCCGCCGCCTGGGCGCGCTCTGCTTGCCGCACCGTCGCCCGCCTCTGTTAATTTTTTTGAGATATATGCATGCATGTGTGTAGTGTATATGTGTATGTATGTGTATGTGTGTGCAGTGTATATGTGTGTGCATGCAGATATGTATATGTATGTGTATGTATGTGTATGTATGCATGTGTGTAGTGTATATGTGTATGTATGTATATGTGTGTACCAGATAACTTCGACATGAGGGGGGTCGATATACCCCCTCCCCGATAACTTCGACATGATTGGGGGAGGGGGTCGCCAAGGGTTCGAGGGTCACCGAGTGTTCGAGGGTTCGTGGGGGCGAGGGTTGGGAACTAACTAGGGTAGAGGGTCGAGGGTTGCCGAGTGTTCGAGGGATCGAGGGGGCGAGGGTCGGGAACTAGCTAGGGTAGAGGGTCGAGGGTCGCCAAGTGTTCAAGGGGGCGAGGGTCGGGAAGAAGAGGAGAAAAAAAGAAGAGGAAAAAGGAGAAGAAGAGGAGAGGAAGAAAAGGAAGAGGAGAAGAAGAAAGGAATAGAGGAGAAGAAGAAAAAATAGAAAAAAAATTCTATTTTTTCTTCTTCTCCTCTATTCCTTTCTTCTTCTCCTCTTTTTTTTCTTCTGTTTTTTTCTTCGATCTTCTCCCCCTCCCGATAGGAACGTTTTATATAGAAAGTTACAATTTTAGAAAAGTTTTATATATGCAAAAGTTACAATTTTAGAAAAAGAAGGATAGGAAAGAAGAAAATAAGAAGAGGAAAGAAAGAAGAAGAGGAGAGGAAAAGAAGAGGAGAGGAAAAGAAGAGGAGAAATAAATAAGAAGAAGAAAAAAGAGGAAAAAGAAGAGGAGAAGAAGAAAGGAATAGTGGAGAAGAAGAGAAAATAGAATATATTCTATTTTCTCTTCTTCTCCACTATTCCTTTCTTCTTCTCCTCTTTTTTTCTTCTTTTTTTTCTTCGATCTTCTCCTCTAGCTATTCCTTTCTTCTTCTCCTCTATTGGTCGAGGGTCGGGAACTAGGGTAGAGGGTCGAGGGTCGTTAAGGGGTCAAGGGTCGAGGGTTTCAGGGTCGTCGAGGGTTCGAGGGGTCGAGGATCGCCGAGGGGTCGAGAGAGGTTTCCTAGTGTCAAAGTATTGAAGAAATCCATGCCTTCATCATTAGCCGGAAGTAACCAGGGCATGTTGGTACGAAGTTCTGCAAAGTTGTTCTGGAATGGAGTCCCGGATAGAATAATCCGCCTTTTGTTATGAATTCAGCAAAGGCCTTCCAAATAGCGATATTCGGAAGGCTCTTGCTGAACTTTGTACCAAAAAGCGAATTATCCTATCTGGTACTCCGTTCCAGAACAACTTTGAAGAGCTTCGTACCATCATGCACATGTTACTTTCGCCTAATGATGAAGACATGGTTTTGTTGAATCCTTTGACACTAGGCAACCTCCCGACCCCTCGGCGATCCTCTCGAACATGAGAGGAAGAAGAGGGTCATCTAGGGGTCGAGGGTTTCAGGGTCGTCGAGGGTTCGAGGGGTCGAGAGAGGTTTCCTAGTGTCAAAGTATTGAAGAAATCCATGCCTTCATCATTAGCCGGAAGTAACCAGGGCATGTTGGTACGAAGTTCTGCAAAGTTGTTCTGGAATGGAGTCCCGGATAGAATAATCCGCCTTTTGGTACGAATTCAGCAAAGGCCTTCCAAATAGCAATATTCGGAAGGCTCTTTCTGAACTTTGTACCAAAAAGTGAATTATCCTATCTGGGACTCCATTCCAGAACAACTTTGAAGAGCTTCGTACCATCATGCACATGTTACTTTCGCCTATTGATGAAGACATGGTTTTGTTGAATCCTTTGACACTAGGCAACCTCCCGACACCTCGGCGATCCTCTCGAACATGAGAGGAAGAAGAGGATAAAAAAAGAAGAGGAAGAAGAAAAAAAAGAGGAGAAGAAAGAATAGAGGATATATTAGTGCCAAACGTAGAACTAGCTACCTAATCATAGTAAGCTATCGGGAGGGGGTATATATCGACAACGACGACACTACATCTATGTCCCTCGACGACCCTCGTTCCCGATAAAAAAAGAGGAAGAAGAAGAAAAAAAGAGGAAGTGATGCCATCTTGTTGTTTCTCAACGAAACCGATGGCCTGGAAGGAGAGGGTGAACAAGCTGGCTACGGTGACCTAATGCCGGTGCAATAAGAAGAACATGAGGACGGCTCCGGTGACCCAATGTCGGTGCAAGAAGGAGACCGTGATGACGGCTCCGGTGACCGAACCGAGTCCGGCCAGGTATATATATTAGTTAAGCCTATGCAGACTAGCTGATTGATGCATTCATTGTTTTGGTATGTACACATATTAATTAAGTCTTTGTTCTTTTTTCTAGCCCTCCGGATCGAGCACAACTTCGGTAAAGAGACGAGGCCCGAATAAAAAGTTGAGCTCGGATGAAAAGTTTGAGATCATAGCAATCGCGCCCGACGGCCAACCTATTGAACCCCTCCGGACAAAGAGCCATTTGTTGCTCAGTGCGGGGTTCTGGTTAGAGACAAGATCCCGATAAGCATCCAGCAATGGTTTAAGCCGGCTACAGAATACCCTGAGGTGTCCTATGTCAATGATATGCAGAAAAATGATCTTTGGACTGAGCTGAAGTCAAATTTCACCCTACCGCCAGAGGATAATCCAGAGAACCCAGTTAAAGAGAAATTAATCAAGTCTTTTGCTCTAAAGAGGATGGCAGAACTATTCAGGAGGTGGAAGAAAGAGCTGAATAAGTTTGTCGAAAATAATGAGACACCAGAATTCAAGGGCAGATATGAGAAGATCAGAGATCACTGGCCCGCATTTGTGGCCCACAAGACATCGGAAAAGAGTAAGAAGATGTCGATGACAAACAAGAAAAATGCTGCGAAGAAGAAGCTTCACCATCGCACGGGGTCAGGTGGCTACCTCGTAGCCCGGCCTAAGTGGTCCAAGACTGAGAATGATCTGGTTCATAAAGGGATCGAACCAGTTAACTAGCCAGACCATTGCCAGACTTGGTTCTTCGGGGCTGGCGGAACCTTGGACCCTATAATAGGGAAGTGCATTTGGAAGAACGATCAAATGGACATACCAGTCAGTAAGCTTAAGCAGTATATCGAAGCAGCGCAGGAAGGGACGTTCTTTCTAGACAGAGAGAACGACGAGCTCACAATGGCCCTCGGGAATCCTGAGCACCCTGGACGGACACGAGGCACGCCAGGCTCCATTCCGTGGAAGGTTGGGTTTCCGGACGCAGGCGGTTACAAATCCCATGAGAGGAGGAAAAAAGTGCAGCAGACCCAAATGCAGGCGCTGCAAGCAAGGGTAGACGCGATAGAGGAACGAGAAGCAAATCGCAGCAAACGTACTGCCGAAGCCTCCCCCGAAGCTACCCCGCCATCTCAGCACAGAAGTAGCATGGCTTCCACCGAGCTGCTTCAGCCGGAGCATGCCTTGACGGCTCCTGCCAGCTATCCCGTGGATGCTATCACGGAGTCTCAAAATTGCCACCTTATGACACAATGGATGAATTTAAAGGTCAAGGCGGCTGTTGGCTCTGTTTATCCTACTGAACCCGGCGCAACTTTTCACTGTCGGCCGATTCCAGAAGGATATGCTAGGGTGATGGTGGATGAGATAACGGAGGGATTTGAGGACCTCCAACTTGACCACCCTACCGGTGAAGGGGAGACTCGGCTGGGGTCTGCTCTGAAGACTCCATGCCTATGGCGGAAGGAGCTCATCAACCTTCCGAACTGGACGCCTCCGCCTCCTCCTCCTCCTCCTCCGGCGAGTCAGGGCACTCCGCCTCCTCCACCGCCTCCTCCTCCGGCGAGTGACGATCAGGGCCCTCGGCCGGCTCCTTCTCCGGCGCGTGGCGGCACTCCGCCTCCTTCTCCGCCTGCACCGACGCGCCCGAGCAGCCAGCCTCCTCCTTCTCCGCCTCGTCAGCAAGGGCGGAAGAGACCTGCCGCCGGTCCATCTGCTCCGGCGTGTCGTAGTCCTTCTCCTCCGCCTCTTAAGCAAGTAAAGAAGACAACCGCTCCGTCTGCTCGGTCGGCGTCTAGCAGTACAACCAGAGGCGGGAGGACATATAGATTCGGTCCTTCTCTGAAGTCTCCACAGAAGTTACCATATGAGAGGACCCCAGACGAGAACGCCGAGATCGTGCGGACCGAAGTGAAGGACTTCTTTGAAGGGTTGAAAGCAAAGAGACATCCACCTCCGGAGAAGAAGGTAGATGCGGTGAAAGCAAAGCGCACTCTGGCTGCCCTGACAAAACCACTGAAGTCTCCGCCGAAAGGAAACTATGAGCGCATTATTGGAAAGGAATTTGCCGAAGCGGAGCGGTCGGGAAGTACTGTCAGTGATCAAAGGCTGAAAGAACGACGAGCTGGGAAACAAATTGCCCAGCTCGGCGAACAAGCAAAGCAATCGTGCCCCCCGCTCAAGGTGCCTAGCCACAACGTCGCTAATGATCCGAGGATGGTGCCCGATTATAGCAATCTTGCAGATTACCTTCCCGACGAAGTACATTCTGAACCCATGGACATGCAGATACAAAGATATGAGTACGGGAAGCCTCTCGTCAAAGATGAAAGATCTCTATCAACGATGATGCGAAGATTGCATGATTGGTACTTGAAAATATGCAGAGACTCTGGGGGGAGGAGTACTTTGTATGTGAAAGTTAAAAAGGAGCATGACCTCGTTGGAATTGATCTGTTGCATGTTCCATTTGAGGAGTTCTATCAGTTTTTAAATCAATTGGCCCTCGATAAAACAACGGTCGCCTGCTACTGTCTGTAAGTAGTACTACTTCTGTCATTAAGTTTCTCTATATAGCTTAGCCCTTTCATTGCATGTATTTATAATCATCCTCACTATATTATGCAGATTGAAGATCGCTGAATTGAAGAAAAGACAAGTCGGTGATATTGGGTTCATTAACACATATCTCATAGATGCAACTCAGGTTAAATTTCATGCCGCAGATACCGAGGCCAACTTGCTACGATCGTTGGTAATAAATCAAAACAAAGATATAATACACTTTCCTTACAACTTCAAGTGAGTGTTACTGTCTTGTGCGTATTCGGTTTCCCTTATATATTAGTCAAGGTTATAGTAATGCAATTGATGAGTTATGCATGCGTGTGCAGTTTCCAATATATTCTCCTACATATTAAGCTTGAGCAAGGACTAGTAACCGTCTTAGACTCAAGACGAAAAGATCCCCAGGACTATGCAGACATGACTCAAATACTCGAGAAGTAAGTTAAATCGATCATTATCCACCATATCAGCAACTTTGTTCATTTCCTGATATATCAAGTAATTGTTTTCTTTGTCCAGCAGGGTTTGGAGAAAATTCACCAGAAAAGCTCCGGGACTGCCGAAGGAGCTGCAATTTAGACACCCGAAAGTAAGTACTATAGTAGCATTTTAAGCGCATCTACTAGTCATTCAAGCGCTAGTTTCATCAATACCATTTGGCATTCTTGCTTATCAGTTTGATTAACCTCTATTTCTTGTAAAGTGGTTGTGGCAGGAACAAGGGAATCATTTCTGTGGATACTACGTTTGCGAGTCCATCCGCCACACGACCTGTGAGCGGGGCTACACTGAAGAACAATATGAAGTACGTAAATAACAACATTCACAATTTTATTTTATTACCATCATTTGTGTTGAGTTTCATTCATTCATATATATATATATATATGTATTGACCCCCTTCTTTAAATTAGATGTTTCAGAAGCGGGATGAACTCCTAGCACCAGCTCGCATGCGAGCAAATCAAGAGGAATTGGCGGCATTCTTTCTTGACACGTGATCCCTGAAAACGGAGAATTCTATGTGGACCCTGAGTCCGTATAATTATATTTGTAAGAGATAATTATTGTATATATGTAGCCGGTAGTGTCAGATAGATATACGAGAACTTGTTGTTCGACCAATCTCTCGGAGAAGGAGAGGTGGTCGATATCACTTCTCTCTGTATGCATATATGTTCATGACGATCTTCTGTTTCCTTCGTTTGCTTACTAGCTAGCTAGCGTGTCTAGTCCTCTCTATACGTATATATAGTACGTAGCGTCGACCAAGCACGGACATAAGAGAGGACACTTCTCTCTATTAATTATAGCTAGCTAACACAATATATGAAACACCTAAATTAACCCCCCAAAACCCCCAAACCCCCCCCCCCCTCAAAAAAAACTAAAACCCCAGCCACAGAAATGCTGACGCATGGATGCCTATTGGTCCCGGTTGGTGCCACCAACCGGGACCAAAGGGTCTCCTGCCTGGGCTCTGCGCACTGCCCACGTGGAGGCCCATCAGTCCCGGTTCTGGATTGAACCGGGACTAAAGGGTCGGGGCATTAGTACCAACACTTTAGTCCCGGTTCAGGAACCGGGACTAAAGGCCCTTACGAACCGGGACTATAGGCCCTTTTTCTACCAGTGTATGACAGTTTTGATGATCTTGCCAAGTACCATGTCATGGAGAATAGTATAACCCCATGAAACCCTCTCAAAACCACTTCTGTCCTTTTTCAAGTTTGAACATCTTTGCACTATCAAACATGTCCAAATGATCTCAAACTTGGTGCACATTCTCAAATGGTGTAATAATGCATCTATACCAAATGGCACAAGTTGGAGAGAATGTTATCTTGATCAAAGTACCCCAGAAACCTTTCTGTCCAGAACCAAATTTGAACAACTCTACATTGCCAAGTGTGTCCTTTTGATCTGAATTTTTGTGGACATGTTCAAATACTCAAATGATGACACTACACCAAGTGGTGCATCAAGGAGAAGTGATTTGCTCAACTAGATCTACACAAGTTCATTTCTGCTAATTTCTAGGGTTTACAAAAGTTACATTGTGAACTTTGCCCAAATAAGCTCAAAATGGGTGTAAGGCCCTAATTATATGTGCAATTTCACCCTATGGAGTCTCCTGCCAAATGGAGTTCATTTTCTTAACCAAAAAAGCATCAAACACCTTTTGCCATTTTACTAAAACCCCTATTTTGACCTCTTCCACTCTTCTCCATGGACTCCTGAAAGTGCAACTATCCCTGGGTGGTTTTGGTAATTCCTAACAACATATAGCTCATTGAGCTAACATTATTCCAAGATGAATATTTCAGGAAAAGCTTAATGGATGGCATGGCACGGATGAGGAAAGTGGATCCCTCAAAATTATAAGGACAAAGGATTGGCTCAAACTTCAAGATCAAGACTCTACATTTTATATTGTAGTGATCCAAGATCACATTGAGTCCATAGGAAAAGCCAATACTATCAAGGAGGGATGAGGTGTTGCTTAATGAGCCTCTTGCTTCATGTGCTTAGTGATATGCTCCAAAACCCTCAACTACCTTCCCACATCCACATTTGACCTAAACCAAAAGTCAAACTTGGCCCCACCAATTTTTTCCATCCGGCGCCACCGAGTTTCATTTGTCATAGCCACTACGACAAACCCTATCTATTCGGTTTCACCGATAGGGATCTCGGTCTCACAGAGATGGGATTGCAATTTCTCTGTTTCCCTTCGTAACGTTTCGGTCTAACCGAAGTGAGCGATCGGTCCCATCGAGATTGCAATGTAAACTCACTGTTTCCTTTTTGTAACATTTCGGTCTCACCGAAAAGAGTGAATCTGTCCCACCGAGTTTACCTGACCAACTCTCTGGTTAGCTTATTACCAAAATCGGTCCCACCGAGTTTGTGTAATCGGTCACGCTGAGATTATGTTATGCCCAAACCCTAACCATATCGGTCCTACCGAGTTGCATCTCAGTCCCACCAAAAATCCTAACGGTCACTAGGTTTGCTGAATCGGTCCGACCGAGTTTAACGATTCGGTCCCACCGAGTTTGGCAGATTGTGTGTAACGGTTAGATTTATTGTGGAGGCTATATATACCCCTCCACCCACTCTTCATTCATGGAGAGAGCCATCAGAACAGATCTTCACTTCCAATACACATTTTCTGAGAGAGAACCACCTACACTTGTGTTGAGCTCAAGATATTCCATTCCTACCATATGAATCTTGATCTCTGGCCTTCCCCAAGTTGCTTTCCACTCAAATCTTCTTTCCACCAAATCCAAATCCTGTGAGAGAGAGTTGAGTGTTGGGGAGACTATCATTTGAAGCACAAGAGCAAGGAGTTCATCATCAACACACCATTTGTTACTTCTTGGAGAGTGGTGTCTCCTAGATTGGCTAGGTGTCACTTGGGAGCCTCCGACAAGATTGTGGAGTTGAACCAA